>NW_007247820.1:134357-159834 GCF_000164805.1 Carlito syrichta
CCCACGGGCTCAGGCAATCCACTCACCTCAGCCTCCCAAAGGTGCGGGATTACAGGCTGAGCCACCAAGCCCGGCTAAACTTACTTTTTTAATGTATGCACATTGATTGCTAAGGTTATCTTTCTAAAAATGTACTTAAATTCCTACAGAAAATTATAAGCTTTCTTTTAGTTCCAATAGTCTAAATGTTTGTAATCAATCTCATACATCCTAGTTTAACTTTGTTAAACATTAATGCATTAATGTCCCCTTAATGCAGCTAAACTTATTTTTCACTTTCTTGAAATCTGCAAGTTATATAATCTAAAGACGCTGAGCACCAAAATACCTACCAAATAGCAGGCTTCCTTTTATTTGCTTTAAACTTAATTCAGCTCAAATTTCAAAGGAAGGGTCCTGACACAGAGTTCAAACCCACTTTATAATACAAATCATAAAGTAGAAACCAAATAACTTCTCAGATTTCATTTTTCTAAATCATTGTCATTTCTGACCTGTGATTTATTTTACCTCTGTATTCCTAACCTATAGCCATTATCAATATATAAACACATTATATTATTATTATCAGCTATTTTAATTCCAGTTATGCTATATATATATATTTCCTGAATAATGGCCCATTATCAATATATAAACACATTATATTATTATTATTAGCTATTTTAATTCCAGTTATGCTATATATATATATTTCCTGAATAATGGGACATAATGTCTCCCTAATGATGTTAATAAAACAAGTCCAAAGTAAAATAGGTTGCCTTTTTCTTCCCTCAGAAAAATATCACTTCCTTTTTTCTGGCACACTCTAATTTCCAATATTATAGCATATTCACTAAGAAGAAAAGTATTTAAACTATGCTTACAAATAAAAAATTAACTCACACTGATATGTCCATGACAAGAAATCACATAAATCTTTGATCTTTATTACAGAATAAAAAATTTTACAACCCAGGCTCGGTGGCTCAGCCTGTAATCCCGCGCCTTTGGGAGGCTGAGGTGAGTGGATTGCCTGAGCCCACGGGTTCAAGACCCGCCTGGGTAACTTGGCGAGACCTCATCTCTACAGTAAATCAAAAATTAGCCGGGCGTGGTAGCGCACACCTGTAGTTCCAGTTACTTGGAAGGCTGAGGCGGAAGGATCGCCGGAGCCCAGCAGGTAGAGGCTGCGGTGGCCGGGAGCGGCCACTGCACTCCAGTCTGGGCGATAGAGTGAGACTCCAACTCAAAAAAAAAAAAACTTTACAAGAAATATAAGACAAGGTGGGGGACATTTGGGGAAGAATGAAAGAACTTAAACCTTGTCTCTAAAATCAAATCACATCTACAAGCTGGATTGGAAAAACAAAAACACACATAGCATGATTTTATCTTCTTCTCTCTCAAACCAAACTCCAGGCATTCCTTTGCCTCAAAACTCTTAGAGTGTTGCTTTGATTTTCCAGGAAAAGTAATTCTAGAAGAAGAATTATGGTTCTGGACAATGTTTGCTACTAAACAGAGTCTTATGAGTTATTAAAGGTTAACATAAAAGGTGTAGGTCTCTTCCTTTTACGTGGCAAGTACTGTAAGCATTAAAAACAAAGTCCATACCATACAGGAAAAGGTCAGACTGTCCCTAATTTCCTCCATTCTTCCTCCGACTCTTTAAGTAGGCATGAAGACTTAAGCACTATCATGTGAGCATTATCCTGTTGCCTTGCAACACTCCTAGAAGTGTTTGGATAAATTTCAAAAAATAGATCTATGACTGCGGTTTGAATGTTTGCAACAGAGAAATAAAAAAGTGTTGGTAGAAGAAAAGGTGAAATGGCTATCTGAAACTATTTAGAAATCAAGCACCTAAATGGTTCAGAATAGTTCAACAGACTTTTCTACTTAGGGTCTCAGGCTCATAGCTTTAGCTAACAATAAAATATAAAGATTCCAGCAAAGGTAAACAGATGGACAATAAAAAATATTGTTATAATGTTGATTTATAACCTTACTCTTTATTTTTTATAGAATTCAAAAGACAAATACATAAAAAATAACTTTAATTCTACAGCAATGGTTACAGAATTTATAAAAAAAAATTTGTGACATGATAATGTATACTGGAGAGGGTGGAAGAGGAAACAAAGTAGAAATGTTGCATATAATTGAAGCTAAGTTGGCATAAATTTAAAATAAATTTTTATAACCTGGGCAATACAGCAAGACCCATCTCTATGAAAAAATTTAAAACCTAGCCAGGTGTGATGGTGTGTACCTGTAATCTCCGCTACTTGAGAGGTTGAGGTGGGAAGATTGCTTAAGCCCAGGGGTTCAAGGTTATAGTGAGCTATGTTCGTGCCAGCACACTACAGCCTAGGTAACAGAGCAAGACCCTGTCTCTAAAAAAATAAATAAATATAAAATTTTAAAAAATAGGTAGATAGTTATGATGTTAGTATATTATTTGTAACCTCCAATGGTAACCACAAGAAAAATATCTATATATTACACAAAACTGGAAATAAGAAGGGAATCCCAGCCTGTAATCCCAGCATTTTGGGAGGCCGAGGCAAGCGGATTGCCTGAGCCCGTGGGTTCCAGACCAGCCCAGGCAACTTGGTGAGACCACATCTCCACAATAAATAAAAAATTAGCCAGGCATGGTAGCACGCGCCTGTAGTTCCAGTTACTTGGAAGGTTGAGGCGGAAGGATTGCCTGAGCCCAGCAGGTCGAGGCTGTGGTGGCCATGAGTGCCAATGCACTCCAACCTGGGCAACAGTGAGACTCTGACTCAAAAAAAAAAAAAATCAACTAAACCCAAAAGGCAGGCATTAAAAGAGAAAATGAGATCAAAAAATGCTCTATGACATAAAGAAAACAAATAATGATGTGACAAAAGTCCTCCCCATCAGTATTTATGTATTAAATGTAAATGGTTTAAACCTCCCATTCATTAAAAGACAACCTGAGAAGATGTATCAAAAAACAGGATCCAACTATATACTGTCTACAAGAGATTGCATGAGATCCTAGAAAACACAGTTAAAAGTGAAAATAATGAAAAGGGGTATTCTATGCAAATAACCACCAAACGAGAGCAGTGACAGCAGTTATAACAAAAACAGCCAAAACAGACTATAAGTCAAAAACTGTTATAAGAAGCAAAGGACATTATATAATAACAATGATATTGATAATGATGATGATGATGATGATGTCACTTCACCAAAAAGAAAGAACATTTATAAACATATATGCACCAAACCTCAGACCTCAAAAATATATGAAACAAATATTGACAGAATTAAAGGGGAAAAAGTAGCTCCATGAAAACAGCAGGAGTCTTCAATACATCACTGTCAATAATGAACAGAATATCAGTAAGGAAATAGAGGACTAGAACAATACAATCAACCAACTGGACCAAACTAACACAGGACACACCATTCAGCAACAGCAGAATATACATTTTTCTCATATTCATATAGAAAATTTTCCAAAATAAATGATATGTTAGGTCACAAAACAAGTGTCAAAATAACTTACAAGCTTGAAATCACAGAAAATATCTTTTTAATAACAATGGAATGAGTCTAGAAAGCAAGAGTAGATGGAAAAGTGAAAAATTCACAAACACATGGAAATTTAAAACACTATTAAACAAGCAATGGATCAATGAAATCATAATGGAAAGGAGAAAATACCTTAAGACAAATGAAAATGAAAATATGATAAAACAACATTTACAGGATGCAACAAAAGTCTGCCAAGAGAGAATTTTATAGCTGTGAGTACATTAAAAAGATAGATCTCAAATCAATAGCCTAACTTTATACCTTAAGAAACTAGAAAAAGGACAGCAAACTAAACCGAAATCTAGCAGAAATAAGGAAATAATAAAGATGAGAGCAAAGATAAATAAAGCATAGAAGAACAATGGAGAAAAATTCCCAAAACTCAGTTGATTCTTCAAAAGGATAAACAAAACTGACAAACCTTTAGCTAGATTGAGAAAAGATTCCGTTAAAATCAGAAATGAAAATACTGACATTACTCATTTTATAGAATATAAATGATTATTAGAGTATTATGAATAGTTTTATACCAACAAACTGGATAATCCAAATGAAAAAAATTCCTGGAAACACAAACCTACCAACACTGAATTGTGAAGGAACAGAAAATCTGGATAGACTTAAACCATTACAGAGATTGAGTCAGTAATCAAAAACTCCCCAACAAAGAAAAGTCCATGATCCAATAGCTTCAACAGCAAATTCTACCAAATAATTAAAAATTCAAGAGGTAGGAATACTTCCTGACTCATTCTATGAAGAAGCATTACACTGATACCAAAGCCAAACAAAAATACCAGAAGAAAAGAAAACTACAGTCCAATATCCCTGAAAAATATCGGTGTGAATATCCTCAACAAAATCACTAGCAAACCAAATTCAACAGCATATTAAATGGCTTATATACCATTTATTCTTGGAATTTATTAATTCCTAGAATGAAAGGATTTATTCCTAGAATGGGGTTATTCCTGGAATGGAAAGACAATGCAATATATGGAAATCAATCAATGTAATATATACCATTAACAGAATGAAGAAAAAAAAAAACCATGATTCTCTCAAATGATGCAAAGCATTTTTAAAAATTCAACACATTTTCTTAATAAAAACACTCCACTAAGTAGTAATAAAAGAAAATTACTTCAATATAACAAAGATCATCCATTAAAAAAACAAAGCAAAAAACCTCAGCTAATATACTCAATAGTGAAACACTGAAAACTTTTCATCTGTCCTCAGGATCAAGACAAAGATGCTCACTTATACCACTTCTACTAAACACAGAATTAAAATTCTAGCCAGACGATTTAGGCAAGAAAGAGAAACAAAAGGCACCCAAATCAGAATTGAGAAAGCAAAATTACCTCTGTACGCAGATGACATGATCTTATATATAAAAAAAATTCTAAAACTGTTAGAACAAACAAATTCACAAAGCTACCAGATATAAATATCAGTTAAGTTCCCATACACTAACAAAACGCAATCTGAAGAGGAAATTAAGAAAATTCTTCAATTTACAAGACCATCAAAAAGAACAGAATTAATCAAAAAGGCAAAAGACTTGTACAGTGAAAACTAGAAAATACTGCTAAAATCAAAGAAGACACAAATAAATGGAAAGACATCTCATGTTCATGGACTGGAATAGTCAATATTATTAGGATGTCAATACTATTCAAAGTAGCCTACAGTCAATACAATCCATATCAAAATTCTAACAACCTTTTTTTGCTAAACTAGAAAAATCCATCCTAAGATTTATATGGAATAGCAAAGGATTCCAAAATGCAAAAACAAAAAACCAAGTTAAATGGTTCACATTTCCTGATTTCAAAACTTACTACAAAGCTCCAGTAATCTAAACAGTGTGGTACTGGAATAAAGAAAGGCATAGAAACAAATGAAATAGAGCAAAAAACCCAGACATAAACTCTTGTATATACGAACAAATGATTTTTGACTATGGTACCAAGGACATTCAATGGGAAAAGGACAGTCTTTTCAACAAATGATATTGGAAAAATGAGATATCTGCATGCAAAAAAATAAAGTTGGATCCTAATCTTATGCTACACACACACACACACACACACCCCCAACCAACTCAAATAGAGCAAAGAACTAAACATAAGAGCTAAAACTATAAAACTCTTTAGGTAAACACAGGAAAAAAGTTTCATGACATTGGATTTAGTAATAATTTTTTTGGATATGACACCAAAAGCATGGCAACTAAGATAAGCTGAACTTAAAGTTAAGACTTTTAAGCATCAAAGAACATTATTAACAGAGTAATAAGGAAATTCACAAAGTGAGGGAGAATATTTCCAAACCATGTACCTGATATAAAGGGTTAATATCCAAAATATATAAAGAACTCTCATAACCCAATAAGAAAAAAAAACTAGATTAAAAGATAAGCAGATTTTGAACGCACATTTCTCCAAAGAAATATACACATGTCAATAAGCACATGAACAGATGTTCAACATCACTAAGCATTAGAAAAATGTAAATCAAAACTCAGTGAGATACTACTTCATACCTATTAGAATGACTATTAAAATAAAAAACAGGAAGTACCAAATGTTGGAAAGGAGGTAGAGAAACTGGAAGCCTTGTTCTGACAGGAATATAAAACGGTACAGCTGCTATGAAAAACAGGCCAGTACTGCTCAAAAACTTAAACAATGGATTACAACATGATCCAGCAATTCTACCTCTGAGTGTGTACCCAAAAATACTCAAAGTAGAGATTTGAACAGATATTTGTACACAAAAACATTATTATAACAGCCAAATGATATAAACAATACAAATGTCCAATGATGGATAAATGGATAAATAAAAAATAATATATACATAGAAGGGATTTTTTTTTTTTTGAGTTGGAGTCTTACTCGGTCACCCAGGCTGCAGTGCGCTGGCACACTCACGGCCACCCCGGTGTTGACCTGCTGGGCTCCAGAGATTCTTCTGCCTCTGTCTTCCTAGTAGCCAGAACTACAGGTGCACGCTACCATGCCTGGCTAGTTTTTTAAAATTTACTGTAGAGACAAGGCCTCGCCAAGTTGCCTGGGTTGGTCTCGAACAGGCTGAGCCACCAACCCAGGCCCATACAAGTGTATTAATCAGCCTTAAAAATAAAATTCTTACATATGTTAAAACATGGATGAACCTTGAAGACATTATGCTAAGTGAAGTAACCCAGACACAAAGGACAGATATGAGGTACCTGAAATAGTCAAATTCATAGAGATAAAAGATGTAATGCCAGGAGCTAAGGGCAAGTCATAATAGGGTGCTATTATTTAATGAGTATGGAGTTCTCATTTGGAAGATGAGAGTTCTGGAGATGGACAGTGGAGATGGTTGCAAAATACTGTGAATGTACTTAATGACACTGAACTATACACTTAAACATCGTTTAAAATGTAAATTTTATGTTATGTATATTTTACCACACACACAAAGAGCCAATTAAACATGATATTTCCTTAGTTACAGAATTACTGAGAAAATCCATAATGACATGAAAAAGACAATACATACTTGGGCATCCTTAAATCCATGAAAACCATGGCCTTAGAAAGTTCCAAATTCAAGTGCATGGGTACCAAAATATGCTGTGTGGATACATTGAGTTTTCGCGCTTCCTTCCAATTATCACCTAATTACAGAACATAGTTCATGTTTAACATAAGTATAATTTAAGTAACACACAAAACCTAAAATTATTATTAATACTGCATAGCCACACACTGTACGGGTACAGGGAAATCTTCCCATACCTAGATAATCTTAATGTCACATTCCCAGGTACACACAATCAGCAGGTTACTGTTTATCCACTGGCAATCATGATACCAACCACATACCTTACCCCAAAAATGCAACATGACAGTAGGGCAATAATGGAAAAGGTAGAAAAATGTGAAGTTCTTAAAGTATAACGAATAAAAGCTAACATTTAGTCAAGATTTATAACTTGTACTGATCTAGACAATGTTTAAGCTTTAATTTGCAAAATGACGTATATAATCCCATTTTAGAAAACTGAAAAAAAAATTTATCTGTGGTCATTATGCTAATAATGATAAAGCTGAAATTCACATAAGAGTCTATTAACATGTGACCCTTGGGAAACATTCACTGCAAAGTTACCAGTCCAAATGTTCACTGAGGAATGGTTAAATAACTGACAGCATAGTCTTGGATAAGGCTTAAGGCATAATGTAGACAATAAAAATCATGACTTCAAGTGACCAAACTATTATAAAAAAATCTGAATATAAAACTCTATAAATTGGCCAGGCACAGTAGCTAACGCCTATAATCTCAGCACTTTGAGAGGCCAAGGTGGGAGAGTGGCTTGACCCCAGGACAACCTGGGCAACACAACGAGACCTTTTCTTAAAAAAAAAAAAAAAAATTAGCCAGGTGTGGTAGCATGTGCCTGTAGTCTCAGCTATTCATGAGGCCGAGGCAGGAGAAATTACTGAGCCCAGGAGGTCAAAGTTACAGTGAACCATGATCGCACCACTGTACCCTAGCCTGGACGACAGAGTATGACCTGTCTTAAAAAAAAAAGAAGACAAAGAAAGAAAGTTATATAATGTTTAAGAAATGCATTTGCAAATATCTCTATACATAACATCACACAAGCACATCCCATAGACTCACAGGCACACATACTGAAAGAAACACTAAAAGGATAAGCATCAAAATACCAAGTGTTCATGTCTGAGTAGTAAAATAAAGGATGGTGTTTTTTGGGTTTTTTGACTTGCCCAGATTTTTTAACATTTAGAATCAGAAAGAAATAACTTAAAAACTTTATAACAAGATTAATGGGATATGAATAACATGATGCATTTTCACACATATTAAATTACTTCATTTGAACTTAATAATTCTACAAGTCAATAAAGTCTCAGTCAAGGAAAACCAAACCTAGTAATATATTTCCTGAAAAAGAATTTACGAACTTCTGGAGACTATTTTTGCCACCCACTATACTTCTGGGCTTCGTCCATATAGCAACTAGAGCATGATAAGAACAAAACTATGCTCATTATCCTAAAGCAAATACAATTTTCAAAATTAAATTAAAATGTTTCAGTCCTATATAAACTAACAATTTTTTTTTTTTTTGAATTGGAGTCTCACTCTGTCACCCAGACTGGAGTGCAGTGGCTGTTCCCGGCCACTGCAGCCTCGACCTGCTGGGCTCCGGCGATCCTTCTGCCTCAGCCTTCCAAGTAGCCGGAATTACAGGCATGTGTTACCACGCCCGGCTGATTTTTTGATTTATTGTAGAGATGAGGTCTCGCTGCCCAGGCGGGTCTCTAACCTGTGGGCTCAAGCAATCCACTCACCTCAGCCTCGCAAAGGCGCGGGATTACAGGCTGAGCCATCGAGCCCAGCTAAACTAACAATTTTTAATGATTACTTTGGGCTTTTGGAGGAGTGTCAGAATTTGTTTTTTTTATTATTATTTTCTATTTTGATTCAGGGGGTATAATGTAGGTTTGTTATATAGGAATACTGTGTGATGGTGAGGCTAAGTCTTCTGTTGAGCCCATCACCCAGTGGGTACCCAGTGGGTAGTTGTCAGCCCTTACCTCCCTCTGTCCCTCCCAACTTTAGAAGCGTCCCAGTATCTGTTGTTACTATCTCTGTGCCATGCAGTGGTTAGTCCCTGCAGTATTTAGTTTCTGTGATAATTCACTCAGGAATATGGTCTCTAGTTATATCCATGTTGCTGCAAAGCATGTGACTTTGTTCTTTTATACAGTTGTGTAGTATTCCATCATGTATTTGTACCACATTTTCCTTATCCATTTCATCAGTGATAGGTACCTAAGTTGGTTCCATGTTTTTGCTATCGTAGATAGTATGTGATAAACATGTGCATGCAGGTGTCTTTTGGTAGAGTGATGTGTGTTCCTTTGGGTATACACCCGTAGAAAGATTGCTGGATAGAGCAGTAAGTATCCTTTTAGTTCTTTAAGAAATCTCCAAACTACTTTCCACAGAAGTTAAACTAGCTCGCATTTCCACCAAAAGTACAGGAGTATTCCCTCTTCTCTGCATTATCGCCAGCATCTGTTGTTTTTGACTTTTTAATAAAAGCTATTTTGACCAGTGTGGTTTTGACTGCACTTCTCTGATGATTAGTGATGTCAAACACTTTTTCATGTTTGTTGGTTGCTTGTATGTCTTCAAGAAGTATCTGTTCTTGTTGTTTGCCCACTTTTTCATTAGGTTGTTAGTTTTTCTCCTTTTGATTTGTTTGGGTTGTCTGTAGTTTCTGGATATTACACCTTTCTCGGATGCACAATTTGAAAATATTGTTTTCCCATTCTGTAAGTTGTCTGTTAACTAGGTTGATGGTTTCTTTTGCTCTGTAGAAGCTGTTGAATTTGATTAGGTCCCACTTGTCAATTTTTTCTTTTGCTGCTTTTGCTTTTGAGGTCTTGGTCATGATTTTATTGCCCAAGACAATATTCAGAAGAGTGTTTTCTGTGCTTTTTTTAATGTCTAGAATTTTAATAGTCTGAGGTCATACATTTAAGTAGTTAATTTTTGTATATGGGGAGAGGAAGGAATCCAGCTTAATTCTTCTGCATATGTTGGGCCCATTTTCCCAGGACCATTTGTTAAAAAAGGTGTCCTCTCCCAAGTTTGTTTTTGTCAGCTTTGTCTAAGATAAGATAGTTGTATGCTAGCAGTTTTATTTCTGGATTTTCAACTCTGTTCCATTGGTCTATGTGCCTATTTTCATACATGCTGTTTCAGTTACTGTTGCCTTGTAGAAAAGTTAGAAAGCTGATAATGTGATGCCTACAGCTTTGTTCTTTTTATTTAGGATTGCTTTGGATATTTAGGCTCTTTTTTTTGTGCCCATATGAATTTAGTATTATTTTTTCTAGATCTGTGAAAAGTGTTACCGGTAATTTCATAGGGATTTTGTTGAATCTGTAGATTGTTTTGAGTATTATGGACATCGTAATGATATTGACTCTTCCAATCCATTAAAATGGAATGTTTTTCCATTTGTTTGTGTCGTCTTTAATTTCTTTCATAATGTTTTGTAGCTCTTTAGTAACAATTATTTTGGACTCATATTGCTTTTCCTTTTGTCTTAGCTGAGATAATTAAAATTTGACCAAATACATATATATAGATCTCTAAAATAACTCCAAACTGTTGAATCTGAATGTCCTCTAACACTCTAGGGATTCAGAAACAGTGTGATAGAATGGAAGGAGAGCTGAATGAGTCTGGGGTTTCGCCCTAACTACTTTAATAGCTCTTGACAAGTGAATTTCTGATGCTGTCTTCAGTTAAAAAACTAGTTCTAGATCAGAAACTCCTGATCAGTGAACTACTGGGAACAGAATAAAGATATACCTAGGATAATCACCCTCCTCACTCTGTGTGGCTGCCTATGGTCTGTGCTATCAAAGCCCTTAGGCCAGTTTCCTCTGGCCTTGAGTAGCCTCTTCTAGTTATCCAACTGTTTAATATAAAAATCATTTTCAATATGTGCCAACTTTGGTCACAGGCTGTAAAATATTAGTATAGAAAAGGATTTCTCAACCTCAGCACTATTTGGGCAAGATAAGTCTTTGATATAGAAGGTTGGCCTGCACACTATAAGATGTTTAGTAGTATATTTGACCTTCGCTCTCAAGATACCAGGAGTGCCTTTCATCCCCTACCTGTGACAACCAAAAATGTTTCCAGACATTGACAAAGGAATGTCTCTTGTGGGGCAAAACTGCTCCTGGTTAAGAATCATTAAACAATATTTACTATCATTTATAATTCAAAAATATAAAAGTTCTAACACATTTATGAGGAAGGTTTCAAACAAAATATCTAAAAACTTAAACATTTCAGTAAAATAATTCAACAAAGAATGCATTTTACACTTACCAACTCTGCTATAAAGCAGCTGTATGCTTCTAAGATGAATATCAAAGGAATCATAAGCTCTATCCATTATTTCTTCAAGATTGGCCTCTCCTTGTTTAACATCTGGTAATTCTGAACGACTTTTACTTGTTACCTTGAAGTTAATTTTAATAGTTTAGACTACACAAAATACTTCAAAGTGTAAGTATAAAGCTTTTAACTTTCAGACATATAATATAAAATATTTAACAGGAAATGATAAACTCACAAGCAAACATTCATTATAAAGCTATTAGAAAGGTCCTTCTTATCCATAAGACGTATAATGAGAAGGCCAAGGATGAAGTAAATTTTTACATATTAGAGCATATTTTCCATTTACTTATATTAAAAGAGAAGAACTAAGGTAGTCCTGGAGAATAATACATCTATAAATTCTTAAAATCTGTTAAGAGGGTTTCTCACTAACAGCTAGATCAAGAGATAAATTTAGCTTATGAAAAATGTTTCTATGGCATGATGACATATAGCTGTATAATAAGAAGTAAAAGATTTTAGAATTAAATATTATGATAGCTGAATTTTAGTCTCAACTCCGCCATTTATGTGAGTTCATGCTAGTTGTATTTGTATCTCTCCTTTCTTGGCATACTATGCATACTACCTTATATCACTTAAATATCCTAGAGATCACTCCACAACTAAATAGAAAGATCGTATTCATGTGTGTGTGTGTGTGTGTGTGTGTGTGTGTGTGTGTGTGTGTGTGTACAGTTCATGCATGTGTAAATAATGTATTTTACCTTGGTTTCCTCTATTTTATATAGCTCATGTGAAGCAGATAGTCAAAGACAATTATCTCTGTTTGAAAGGCAATGAATTTTAGGCAATAGGTTAAGCAAACTGTCTAAAGTCACAAAATTAGAGAGTTACCTTTACTCCTAACATTAGACTCTTTCTACTATTATACCATACTGCCCTTGAAACAATTCAATAGCCACATTCAAATATGAATAATTAGCTGTACCAATTTCATTATAATTGTATGACTAATGGGTGTCTACATAACCAATAAGGGCAAAATAAAAAGCCAGGATAAGGGAGGAAATTAATAACAAGGAAAGACACCTATCTGTCAGATAGCCAGAAAAAACATGCTAATATTACCCATCTCTCTTGGGTTTTAAGTTGTTATAGATATTCCTCTATATTTTAATGGTTTAGAGCAGTGCTCTCCAAAAAAACTTTTACCATGATGACAACATCCTATATCTATGCTGTCAACACAGTAGCAACTAGTCACTTCTGACTATTAAACTCTTAAGTGTGGTTACTGTGATTAAGGAACCGAATTTTAGCCAGGCTCGGTGGCTCAGCCTGTAATCCCGCGCTTTGGGAGGCTGAGGTGAGTGGATTGCCTGAGCCCGAAGGTTCAAGACCTGCCTCGGCAACTTGGCGAGACCTCATCTCTACAATAAATCAAAAAAATCAGCTGGGCGTGACAGCGCATGCCTGTAATTCCAGCTACACGGAAGGCTGAGGCGGAAGGATTGCCGGAGCCCAGCAAGTCAAGGCTGCAGTGGCCGAAAGCCGTCACTGCACTCCAGTCTGAGCAACAGAGTGAGACTCCAACTCAAAAAAAAAGGGACCGAATTTTTAATTTAATTTAATTTAATTTCATTCTAAAAATCACATGTAGACAATCAGTACTAAAGTGGATAGTACAGATCTGAAATACAGAAAAAAAATTATTCTCTACTGAAAATTTGTAAAGAAAAAAGTATATAACTAGAAAAAAAGAGAAATGACTTTGGTAAATAGAGGAAGATCATCTCTCAATTTAGAATTGCTTAACAGAAATAGTTAAATAACAATATCTGGTTACATACACACAAAATTTCATAAAGATGAAGATATATTTGACTGACTCCAGAACTCTTTCCCATTATTTATACTTTAATTAACCAAGTAACAGATTTAAATTAAGAAGAAAATAAACTTCCCAAGCATAACTCTCAAATTCTATATGCATAATTTTTAGATTCAATCCTGAACTGCAGTTGTACCGGTCATTTTGCTTTTAGAAGTGTTGGAAAACTACCTAATAAAATAAGACTTCACTTTATTCACCAGAAAGGAAGATTTCTCAAATCCTAGTTATCTACCATAAATCTTAAAAAAATAAATCAATAAATCAAATCAAACTATCTAAAAAGCAAAATACATAAAGATACCCTAAATGCCATATCACAAATCAAATATTATTAGTATATACCTTTAGATGACCAAGATCCAAAAGAAGCAGATTTGATGTAGGGCCAAAAATTCCATCTTGTGGGATTATAATATATGAAGCCTTCAAATTAATTTTGAGATCAAGAACTTTCTGTGTTTCAATAATATACAGTAGACCTGTAGAAAATTTAAATCTTCACATTGAATGCTTTCCACAAGTTATTCAAGAAATAGAGAATCACTAAATATATGAATTGATAAAACAATCTCAAAATATGTAAAATTAGTATTAATTTTTAAATGACCTTAGCAAAATATTTCCAGTACAAACTTAGAATATCTATTAGTCAATGTGTATCCTTTTTTTTTTTTGAGTTGGAGTCATCCAGGCTAGAGTGCAAAGGCATGCTCACGGCCGCCACTGTGTCAACCTGCTGGGCTCCAACGATCCTTCTGCCTCAGTCTTCCAAGTAGCCAGAACTACAGACACGCGCTACTGCACCCGGCTAGTTTTTTATCTATTGTAGAGACGAGGTCTTGCCAAGTTGCTTGGGCTGGTCTTGAACCTGGGAACTCAGGCAATCCACTCGCCTTGGCCTCCCAAAGTACTGGGATTAGAGGCAGAGCCACAGAGCCCAGCCCAATGTGTATACTCTTAATTAAACAGAACTGAGTATAAAATTGGAATAATTCCTCAAAAAAGTTGTTTTTACCTATAAACTCAATTTGGGGGAAAATGGGGAAAAAGACACCTATCTAAAAAAAATTAAATAGAATGAAACATTTATTGATAACAACTATGTGAATCTACATAGATTCTTCCCATTTCATAAACTTTATACAGTTATATGTACCATACTGAACAATTATACTTGATATTAATGCTAATACTTTGAGAATATAGAAAATCCTGAATTATTCAATCATGGTCAATACAATCATAAGTAAACTAAAAACAGTCAAAAATCAGGTTTCCTCATTCTTTAGGTATTTCATTCACTTGTGATTTTTTATTCTAATAAATGTAGTTCCTAGGCCAGATGTGGTGACTCATGCCTGTAATGCCAGCACTTTGGTAGGTCGTGGTTGGAGGACTGCTTGATCCCAGAAATTCAAAACCAGCCTATGCAACATAGTAAGACCTTGTCTCCACAAAAAATAAATAAATAAATTAGCCAGGTATGGTAGAACGTACCTGTAGTCCCAGCTACTTGAGAGGCTGAAGCAGGAAAATTGACTGAGCCCAGGAGGTTGAGGCTGCAGTGAGTTGTAATTGCGCCACTGCACTCCAGTCTGGGCAACAGAGTAAGACCCTGACTCAAAGAATAAAAATAACTTTTAAAAATAAATTTAATTTATTTACTTGCAGGTGATTAGTACATCAAATTAATCCATTTTATGTTCCTAATCCATTTTATGTTCCAGCATCAGCTTTTAAAACTAAACAAATTATTTGCCATGTAATGGGAACTCTTCCATAAAGAAAACAATGCTACAAGCAGCCATCAAATCAGTTTGAGTAAATACAAGACAATTTGATTTATAACGTTCAAGAAGATTTGACACTCAAAAAGAAAGGCATATTACATTTCACAAAGCCAAAAAAAAAACTATATAAGAACTATCACAAGGGTTATATTTTTTCAAATGTGAATTATAAGACACTAAAACTATAAGAATTAAATTTAAATTATAAGAAACTAAAAATGACTAACACCTTACATGTAAAATTCTGAATAAGTAGACTGAAAAAATGTAAATGATGCCATTTATTTAATATGTAATATCCTAATGTTTCAATTAAGAGTATGTGAAGTTTAACTGAACATTTTGTTCAGAATAGGTCTAGGTTAGAAAAGGTCACATGAGAACTGAATAATAAAAAAAGTGACTAAACCAAAAGGCTTTGCCAGTAAAGTCCTATAATTTTGTAAAAGCATTGATCTAGAAAGATCAGTGGTATTTGAACAGTCCATGATATTTTTGTTTGGATCTATCCTGACCCATATTTCATCACTATCTAGTCCCTTCTTCTCCAAAAGCCAAACACCTAAAAGAAATAATTTCATGTTTTGTGGTTCCATATTACTACACTATATTATGAAGGAAAGTAAAAATACTCAAATGTAGGATGATCAGTATATTTTAATATAACCTTTAAAGACTTTATTATTAAAAATACATGTTTTCAAGTCATCAAATTTTAAATGTACTTATAATAAATTAAAATTATAAACATAAAAAATATATACAATGACAGAGAGGAGGGAAGCAAGTGTCAAGTTGTCAATAGGTAATCAGTTTGATATACAAGTAAATGGACAAAGAAGAACTAAATTAAAATAATTAAAACATTGTTTTAAATAGGCATTTATATAAAAATAGAAAACAAGAAGCCTAAAAATCTGTGCTATGGTTTAGATATTTGGTTCCTCCAAATCTCATGTTGAAATCTGATCTCCTATGTTAAAGATAGGGTCTATTGAGAGGTGTTTGTTTCATGGGGGTAGATGCCTCAGTAATAGAGGTGCTGTCCTCAAAGTAATGAGTGAGGTCTTTCTCTACTAGTTCCTATGAAAGCTGGTTTTTTAAAAGAGCCTGGCACCTCCCTCCTCTCTCTTGCTTCTTCTCTCAAACCATGTGATCTCTGTACACTTCAGCTCCCCTTCCCTTTCCACCATGAGAGGAAAGCAGCCTGAAGCCTTCACTAGAAGCAGATGCAGGCACCATGCTTCGTATACAGTCTGCAGAAACTGTTAGACAAATAAACCTCTTTTCTTAATAAATTACCGAGCCTCTAGTATTCCTTTATAGCAACACAAATGGACTAAATCTAGGAGAGCTCTTCCTTGAATCATGAGAATTGATATTAAAAACAAGCTCATCTTTAAAAGATTACAAAGGCCTTGCCCAGGTAACCCAAGTAAGACTCTAGTAGAAAGAAGAAAAAACTCTCAACATCTCTAACATCCTGTTAGAAGTAGATTCAAGTGAAATCTTTTTTTTTTTTTTTTTGAGTTGGAGTCTCATTCCATCACCTAGGCTGGAGAGCAGTGGCATGCTCACAGCCACCCCAGCATCGACCTGCTGTGCTCAGGTGATCCTTCTGTTTCAGCCTTCCAAGTAGCCGGAACTACAGTCGTGTGCTACCACACCTGGCTAATTTTTTTATTTGTTGTAGAGATGAAGTCTCACTAAATTGCCCAGGCTGTTCTCAAACCCATGGGCTCAGGCAATCCCCTCACCTCAGCCTCCCGAAGTGCTGGGATTACAGGCTTGAGCCACCACAGCCTAAGTGAAATCTCTTAAAATGAAGATGGGAGGAGTGGTAAGGTAGAGGGATGAACACAGACGGACATATAATGCAAAATTCCAAAGATCATCCAATAAGCTTGAAACTTAAGAGCAGAACTGATTCAAAACAGGTTTTTTTTGTGTGTGTGTATACATATTCCCAAATTATGTCAATTCACAGATGGCATAGTTTTACTAAAATGTGTTAGCTGGGTGCGTCACAAGAAGGACCCAGAAGGAATAATCTGGCAATCAAGATTCTCCAAAGTCTACCTATTAAGCATATCTCTATCTCGACTCTAAGGATTCCTCAACCAAAATGATCTATTTAATGGAGTCTTAAATCCTGCACAAATCTAAGTCCCGTACTCCCTGGAAGTCATACCTGAAGCCTTGCTTTCAGTGAAGGCTTTCTTGATGCCAGAACACAGTGACCTCTCTAGATTGTTTTTCATGGAAGGGAATATTTTATTTTGAGTTTCACTCTATTGTGTATCTCCTTCACGTCTCATTGCTCTTAGGACAAAATCCTAACTGGATAATATGACTTCCATGGTTTTGCATAATCAAAACTGTGCCTCTTTACCATCACTTAACTGTCTTCCTCGATCGCTATGTAAGAACTAATTCAGCTGTCTGCAACTTCCAAATTCATCAAATGATTTCCTAAGTTAGGCTCTTCATAGTGACCACTGCCTTGAAGGTTCTTCCTTAGACCCTTTAGCAGTACAGATCCTATATATATATCTGGTATTGAAGTCAATTTTTCAAAGAGATCATCTCTGATATCACTACCAAAACTAAACTGGGGCATCTACTATTCTCATTTCCTTCACAGTATTTGGGCCTGCTATAGGTTTGTATCCTCACTCAGCTCCAAATTCCCCCATTTACCTACTCTGTGAAAGTAGAGCTGAGAACTTTAAATGCGTTTACTTTGTCAACTAGCACTAAAGTAGATAAAGAACACAGGAGAGACACTGCAAGAGGAAAGGGTTTTGTTTCCTGGTTCCAGTGTGTTCCCTTGGCAATATCCTACAATAGTGCGGCTTTCTCCAACATGACTCACATTTAGTACAAAAGGGCCAACAGCACCTAACTCTGAGGAGCCAGTACAGCCCTCCTCAGAATCTTCCTCAGGTGGTTTCACAGTGGAATGAGTACAGTGAGACATTGCCCCTATGAACACCATTCCAGCAAGTTTTGCCTGTATGGCACCATTTCTGCCATTCAATGAGTCAAGAGGTTCCTTCTCCAACAAGGTCTGGATTTCAATCCTCAGAGAGAAGAGAGGGACCTCTTCTTAGGAAATGCTATCTCAGTTCTTTTTTTTTTTTTTGCTTCCTGAGACAGGGTCTCACTGTAGCCTCCAACTCCTGGGCTCAAACGAACCTTCTACCTCAGCCTCCTGAGTAGTTAGGACTATAGGTGCTCATCACCATGCCCAGCAAATTCTTTAACTTTTTTTTTATAGAGACAAGGTCTCTTTATGTTGCCCAGACTGGACTTGAACCCCTGACCTCAAAATTCTCCTCTTTTTTCTCCTGAGTTGCTAGGATTTATAGTTATAAACCACAGCACCTGGCCCTCTTATGTCTTTAAAGTTACTTTTTGGAGTAACAGACAATCTCTCATCACAGTTAATAAGTCATTAACATTAATTTAAATTATAAACAGTATTAGTCATATAATTTATTATTTTATAAAAATATAATTTATTATAAGATTATATTACATTTTACCTGTTCAAATTACCATGTGATTTGTCTCTCCTGATTGGTCCATACAGTACTGATCACAATTTTTCAGTAGATTGCTCTTAGTTTTACAACTGTCCTATCCATAAGACTGTAAGATCCATCAACAGGCAAGAACTATGTTCATTCTGATCACTACTATGCTCCCTAAAATCTAGCAGTGTCTGACATATAGATTAGGCACCTAATAAATTTTTTAGTGAGTAAATAAATGAAATCACTGAAAGAAAATGAATCACCATGATCCTACCAGAGAATGGTATACTCCAAAGAAAGAGTT
The DNA here is from genome assembly GCF_000164805.1 of Carlito syrichta. Classification (NCBI taxonomy): domain Eukaryota; kingdom Metazoa; phylum Chordata; class Mammalia; order Primates; family Tarsiidae; genus Carlito; species Carlito syrichta. Next base: position 153,411 of record NW_007247820.1, read on the forward strand.
TTAAGAAATGACCATATCAGTCTTCCTGCCAGAGACAACAGAAAACTATGAGAACATGTTCTATAAACTGACCCCACACTTGACAACAACAACAACAAAAAGACCTGAAAGTCCTTGAATTAGCAGAAAGGAGGAAGAAAATAACAGGTTGAACAGCCCCAATCTGAAAATCCGAAATCCAAAATATTCCAAAATCCCAAACCTTTTGAGCACCACACCAACATGACACTCAAAGGTCAAGCCAAAGGAAATGCTCATTAGAGCACTTCAAATGTTATATTTTCAGATTAAAGATATTCAAGTCCATTTAATGCAAGATTCCAATATCCAAAAAAATCAAATCTGAAACACTTCTGATCTCAACCATTTCAGGTAAGGGATACTCAAAACTTGTAATACAAGAAAGAAACACAGATACAGAGGAAGAGGATACTTAATGGAGGCTAATGCAAAAAAATAAAAGAAAAAAGGAGGGAATCAAGAAAGAAAGATCCTAAACTAACAGAGCTATATAACAGATATGACACTCTTCCTAAGTAGGTAAATTTAACTTTCTAGAAAAATAACCGAAATATTTAACTTTTTTTTTTTAGTTGGAGTCTCACTCTGTCACCCAGGCTGGAGTACAGTGGCATGCTCATGTCTACTATAGACAGCCTTGACCTGCTGGGCTCAGATGATCCTTCCATCTCAGACTTTCAAGTCCCTGGAACTATAAAGATGCGCACCACCAACCCAGCTAATTTTGGATTTATTGTAGAGACAAGGTCTCACCAAGTTGCCCAGGCTGGTCTCAAAACCCTGGGCTCAGGCAATTCTCTTTCCTCTGCCTCCCAAAGTACTGGAATTACAGGCGTGAGCCACTACGTCCAGCCAAAATATATTAACTTTTCAAAAACAGTTGTTTTCCATTTTTTCACAACATTAGGATTTTTATTCTAAATAACAATAAATGATACTATTAGTGTAGAGAAGAAAACAAAATTGGGAAAATAGACTCCAAATTGTAAAAGTACTATGTACAGAAAGTAAAATACTGAAGACTTCCACTTTCTAAAATATATTTCAGCAACATTTGAATTTTATATAGTAAAAATTTATTGTTTCAGTAAATTTTTTAAGTAATAAAAGTTTAGAAAAGCAAATCTTAGAGGAAAAATAAAAATCTCTAAATATGAATGTCTATAGTGGGTTTCTAACACATCAATTTATATTTAACAATGAGTTCCTATAAACAAAAGCAACTGAGTAGAGGCCTGATCTCATGCTTTTGCCTTCTACTGGCCTACAAAATACCAATACACAGAATTTGAACTATAAATGGAATTTGACATATTAGCCAAGAATGAAAAGCGCAGGCTGGGGAAAGTGATTCATGTCTATAATCCTAGCACTTTGGGAGGCAGAGGCAAGAGGATTACCTGAGCCCAGGGGTTTGAGACCAGCCCGGGCAACTTGGTGACGTGTGCCTGTAGTTCCAGCTACTTGGAAGGCTGAGGTGGAAGGATCGTCTGAACCCAACAGGTTGAAGCTGCGGTGGTCGTGAGCATGCTACTGCACTTGAGTCTGGGTGACAGTGAGACTCCAACACAAAAATAAAAAAACTAATGGCCGGGCTCGGTGGCTCAGCTTGTAATCCCATCACTTTGGGAGGCCAAGGAGAGTAGATTGTCTGAGTCTGCGGGTTTGAGACCAGCCTGAGCAACTTGGTGAGACCTCATAAAAAATTAGCCAGGCGTGGTTTCGCATGCCTTTAGTTCTGACGACTTGGAAGGCTGAGGCGGAAGGATCGCCAGAGCCCAGCAGGTGGACGCTAGGGTGGTCATGAGTGAGCCACTGCACTTCAACCTGGGCGATGCAGTGAGACTTCAACTCAAAAAAAAAAAAAAAAGAAGCAAAAACTCTACAGTTTCTAGAGGTAAGTCATTCACGTGCAATCTAATTTAAAACTTATTCAGATATAGAAAATAATGAAAAAATGAAGAAAAGTCAGAGAAGACATATATTTTGAAGAATATAATCGAATCTACACCTTGCAGTGGAATAAAAGATAATGTATCAAGATGCATATTACAATACAGCCTAATAAAAGGTTAGTTCAATTAGTTAACTAGTTGGACATTTCCTGAAGTTCTTATTGAAACAGGTGATATCTCAACTTACTTGTCAAAATATTTTCTCTTAGGAAAGAGAAACAAAGGAGAATGGTAAATTAGTACATTTCATTTGCACCAACAAGGATAAAGTGAATATAATGAAGACAGGAGGAAAAAAATGTCAATTTTATGCCAGATATTGTAATAATCAAAATGGGACAAATTCTGAGTTTAATTAGAAGTGCACTCCTTCTATTAGAAGTGACGGAATAAAAAGCAAAATACCTCTGTTCCTGTTTGTTATCCATCTTCTCTCTCAAAGATTACAGAAACAAACCCCCCAAAAAGATTATATTCTACCTGGAAGAAGTAGGCTATAGTAAGAGAATTTAAAATTCTAATTCGTAGATTTAAGAAGCCAGCTGGTCTAGCCAAATCACATCCCAGATACATAAGATGGTGATATTATTACTCCATAAATAATACTTTCTGGAAAAAAATCACTGAGTCTTAAAAAGTTGAAAATACACAAATGCCTATATTTCTTTAGAAAAAAATTAATATATTTTATCAACTAATCAGATGAATGTTGATTTCAAGAACATTTTATATGCATAGATTAATGGAAAAGTAAAAAGAGAAGTACTGATAGAAGAACTAGAAAGTTTTATAAACACGAAGCATTCTATTAATATAACTAATAACTAAATTTCTTCCTTTGTGGAATTTTTTCATTTTTACTAAAAAGAAAGTGAATACACTGAAGACTACTGTATTAGATAACTATTATAGGGACTATTATAGTATACCAATATTTCAGCAACATACTTAAAGTCACTCTTTATATCCATCAGGCGAAAATGTGGAAATATGAACTAGATCAGGCACTATTAACCAGGGATCCATGAATGGAATTCAGGGAAGGTTTCATGAACATGAATGGGAAAAAATTTTTATATTTGTTTTCTTTAACCACTGCTGACATTTAGAATTTCCTTCAACTAAAAATGTAAGCAACAAACCATTGTACCTGTAACCTCACTGCCTACAAAAATCATACATCCTTTTAGTTTTAATTCATGACATAGATATTGAAGGTATCTTGAAATATCATTTACACTTCTCACTACTACAAATTTATGGTAGTTATGATCTACTGTTAATTGTGCTATTTTAACCTGTAAATAAAGAAAAGCAGATATATTACTACAATCTCAAATTTGGGTTTTTAAAAAAATATTTGGAAACTGCTTTAATATAATTTATTATTTGTAATTCTATATAGTTTATTTTGTTAATCTAAAACCATTATTTTGAGAAGGAAGCCCTGGGCTTCACCTAACTGCCAAAGGTATCCATGACACAAAAAGGGTTGTAAGAACCTCTGAACATTTAAGCAAATCCACTACCAGTTTAATACCGAATTACCCAAAAAATGATACCCATTTATTCAGTGCCCCAAAGAAAAGGCTCAAACACACAACAAAAGATGAAACATTAACCAATCTAGCAAGATGAATTTTAATAAAGATTAAGACTTGAACTTAAACTAAAACACTTAACTACATTCCTAAACCCTGGTAATACAGATTAATAGGTAGTTAGACCTATTCCTTGAGTAAAAGCAACAAAAAAATGTTGACTATAAAACAACAACAAACAAATGACAACAAAAAATTTACTTAAAAATATTGAAAGCTGACAAGATAGTAAAGAGTTACCAAGCCAAAAATCAAATTGAAGGTGTAAGCTAATAGACTTAGGTGGAGTCCAGAAAAACTGTATCTTGAAAACATTTTCTATATCTGGTAAACTTAAGAATTCCATCTCATAGCCTCTCAAAGCACAGGGAATAGAAGACAAAGATGGAAAGTCTAGTGGGAATTCTCCTCACAAATCTGATATCTTAAAGGGCACCTACTCAAAGTAAGAATAATCTAAAAGTTCAATCTTCCTCTCCCTAAAACATACCGGCAGGGGTAGGCAAAGAACAGAAAAGTTCTGGAAAACATTAAGAGAAAAGAGGAATACCTCTGTGAACCATAACTATGATATACTCCTCAAGTAGGTATGTAGCCCAATAATTCTTTACCAGTCCGGAGTATCTCAAGCAATTAATTTAGTTAGAGCAGTGCTACTAACATATCTGAGATGTCTGGCAGAAGAAATATAATTCTTCCCTGAATGAGAGCCATGTATTCTATGCTTCAGAGAATTCTCCCAAATAATTTTCCAAGGAAAATGAGCTGCTTGCAATTAAAAATGATTAAGTACGAAAAGACACAAGTTATCACACATAAGAAACAACAAAAACAAAAGATAGAAGATGATAGGAGAAAGAGAACCATGAAAGTCTCTGTATAATAGGCTATCTGAAGAGAGGATTACCTGATGAAACAGAATATAAAATTCTATACTTATGATGTTTTAAAAAATAGAAGACAAGTTTAAAGATATCCAAGGGAAACACAAAATTAAAAAAGAAAAACAGCCGGGCTCGGTGGCTCAGCCTGTAATCACCTGGGAGGCTGAGGTGAGTGGATTGCCTGAGCCTGCGGGTTCGAGACCCACCTGGGCAGCGAGACCTCATCTCTACAATAAATCAAAAAATCAGCCGGGCGTGGTAGCGCATGCTTGTAATTCCGGCTACTCAGAAGGCTGAGGCGTAAGGATCGCCGGAGCCCAGCAGGCGAGGCTGCGGTGGCCGGGAGCAACCACTGCACTCCGGTCTGGGCGACTGAGTGAGACCACCAACTCAAAAAAGAAAAGAAAAGAAAAGAAAAACAATGCAGATTTTAAATACAGCAAAACAATTACCAAAGTGAAAAATATAATAATTGAAATTAAACTTAATGAAGAGATTTAACAGAATATTGAATACAGCTAAAGAAGGACTAAGTAAATTACAAAACAAATTAGAAAAATTTACTCAGCATGCAACAAAAAAGAAGAAACAGATGGAAAGAGAGATACAGAAATTAAGGGGGAATAAAAGACAGGGTTTAAAAAAAAAAAAAGACTAAAATGCATTTAGCCAGAGTTCCAGAAGAAAATATATCTGAATAGTTAGTGCCTAAGAATTTTCCAGATAGATTTTCTAGAATCCATTAAAGAAGATATCAGTCCTCAGATGCATGAAACACAATGAATCTCAAACAGGATATATAAAGCAAATCCACAGCTGGACACATCATCTTGAAACAACAGAGTACAAAGTTAAAAAGATCTCAAATGTAAAAGATAAAGGACAGATAATCTACAAAGAAGCAACAGACACATCGATACTTAAATTCTCACCATCAGTAATGGAAGACCATCTTTAGAGAATGGTCTCTTCAATGTGTCGAAGAGAAAAATGTCAACCTTTAATTCTACATAGAGTAAAACTACCTTTAAAAACTTAAGGAAAAAATTTTAGACCAAAATTCAACAAAAAGTTGGCTACCAGCAGACTCTCACAAGAAAAAATTTACAAATGAACTTTCAACAGAAACAGAATAAAATCAGATAAAAGGTGTAAGGTGGAAGTAGAAATAAAGAGAAAAGAAGACAGTAAATATATAGGTAATTCTAAACTAACATTAGCTAGACAAATAAAATGTTCAATAGAGTTTTTAAAAAGTAAAACAAAACGATAATAATAGCATGCAAGTCAGGGAGATAGTAAATAAAGTTGAAGTGTACTGAAGTCCATATAATGACTTGGAGAATACAAAAATTGTTATTAAAACTATACTTTGGCAAAAATGTATATTGTAGTTTCTAAAATAAAAAGTGAATGCTTTTTATTAGAGGGGGATAGAAAAAATCCGGGCTCAGTGGCTCAGCCTGTAATCCCGCACCTTTGGGAGGCTGAGGTGAGTGAACTGGTTCGAGGCCTACCTGGGCAACTTGGCGAGACCTCATCTCTACAATAAAATCAGAAAAATTAGCTGGGCATGGTAGTGCGCACCTGTAGTTCCAGCTACTTGGAAGGCTGAGGCAGAAGGATCGCCGGAGTCCAGCAGGTCGAGGTTACGCAGGCTGGGAGCAGCCACTGCACCCCAGTCTGGGCGACAGAGCAAGTCTCCAACTCAAAAAAAAATTTTTTAAATCCTAGAAATTATTCAAAGAAAGCCAAGAAAAATAAAACAAGAAAGCCAAATTCAAAAGCACAAATAAAACATTAGATATAAGCCTATGTAAATAGGAAACACAAATAAAAAATAAAGACTAAAAATCTGGATTAAAAAATATTGCCGGGCTTGGTGGTTCAGCCTGTAATCCAGCGTTTTGGGAGGCTGAGGTGAGTGGATTGCCTGAGCCCGCGGGTTCGAGACCTGCCGGGG
>NW_007247820.1:159854-179796 GCF_000164805.1 Carlito syrichta
CACTGCACTCCAGTCTGGGTGACAGAGTGAGACTCCAACTCAAAAATATATATATATATTATTATGTGTAGACATGACACATCTGAAAATATACAGGGAAAAAGTAGAAATATGAAAACTATACATACCAGGAACATTCTAACAAAAGAAACCTTATATAATTCATATTGACATCAGACCAAAAAATTAAAAAGTATACAGGGAAAAAAAATTATAGCATTTCCAAAAATATAGGTAGTCAACTTCACATAGATAAAAAATTTGGCTTACAGGAGGAAGAAAAATCACATCTGCATGTATCTAATAATAACCCCAAATTTTATTTTTTTAAACAAACTATCAGATCTAGAAGAAACAGAAAAATCCACATTTAATAATGGGACACTTTTCATGTTATTTCTCTTAATAATTGATAGAACAAGGTGACAAAAGGAGAAAGAAAATTCAGTAAGGATACAAAAGATCTGAAGTACATGTTTATTAACAAATATTGCCTAATGGATAATATAGGTACAAAAAAGACAGGCTTTTCAGCATATGAGGAATATTTTTTTTCAATACCATTGATTGAGCTAGGAAAAAAGTCCCAACAAATTACAAAGCATTAAAATCACACAGACTATCTCTATAGTCAACTATTTTAAAAACTGAATCTAATATTAAACCTTCCAACAAAGAAATCTCCAAGCCTAAATGGTTTTACTGTGAAGCTCTGCCAAACATTTAAGGAAAAAATAATACATGACTTACACAAACTCCCCCAGAAAATAAAAAAGGACAGAACTTTTATATTTTGAGGCCAATATATCAAAATCTGGGACTCATAAGAAAGAAAAGTGAGAGATCAGTTTCTGTTATAAACAGAGTTTCAAAAATACTAAATAAAATTCTGCAATTAAATGTGGCTTCTGGATGAGCACATTCTGAGTATAAAAAGTGATTTCATTCCCTCTGCCTTTAAACATAATACCAAATTTGTTCCTGTTAAACTGTAATCAGTCTAAAAATATAAGTTTATAATAAAATACAATATAATAATAAGTTTATAAGTTTAGTAAACGTTACTAAAATTATTAACCATAAATCAAAAGTTAATATAGGAGATAGTACTTAATTCACTAACGTAAATACTGGTATTTACCTGTTGCTGTCTTATCACGAAATTCTTCAAGTTTTGTTAAAGTTGCTGAAGTGAGCTGTGCTAGATGCACATCTCTTGGAGGTCTGAAGAATTCCACTATACTATTCACTGTCCTCTGTTAAAATAAACATCATTAACACAAACTCAAAGCAAACTGGATTATATAAAAACTTAGTAATTTAAAAAACTGCTTACTGCATCATATATAATTTCTAAAGGTTCAGCTTCTATGATACACCTTTGAGCAACAGTTTCATCTAATGGATTTGTCTCAAATGTAATTTGAAAGAGTGACATAGCTTCATCCAATGAAGACAGAAGGCGAGGCTTTTCTGAATCATCTGGTAAGCCAGTAACATGAAATGAACCTATTTTGGTTTCAAACCTGCATGAAAAACGATAGGATAAAAGTTAGGAATCCATAAAATTCTAAATAATTTTCAAACTGAAAATAATAAAATGAAAATTAATGAAGGCAACATCACTTGGCATTTCCTGACTCCAGTTCACTCACATCAAAGAAAATATACAATGATTCTTCTGAATTGACCTAGAGAAATTTACAAAGAAGCCTACTTAAGTGTCAATTTCTATATTTAAAAAGTTGTAAGGTAATTTTTGGTGTACTTACTGATAACATCTAAAATTAACATAACTAAATTCTTCCAATGCTCAATCAATGTAAAGCTGGGAAGTCTTTCATATTTAACACAACTTTATAGGTACTTCCTCTTTTTTTTCTGGAGTTGCCCAGGGTGGAGAGCAGTAGCACGTTTGCAGCCACCGCAGCCTGATGGGCTCAGGTGATCCTTTCACCTCAGCCTTCCAAGTAGCTGGAACTACAAGCGTACACCACTACACCCGGCTAATTTTTGAATTTATTGTAGAGATGAGGTCTTGCCAAGTTGCCCAGGCTGGTCTTGAACCCCTGAGCTCAGGCAATCCTCTCATCTCTGCCTCCCAAAGTGCTGGGATTACAGGCCTCGTGAGCCACTGTGCCCGGCCACATTTCCTTTTCTAAGAATAAAAAGCATGGGGAGGATTTTCTAAGAATAAAAGCATGGGGAGGATTTCTAGAATGGCTCTGTGAGGAACTCAGCAACCCTTTTCCCCACAGACCACTCAGTGAAAATTATAAACTTTCCGGCAATTTCCACAACCTTGGGCTAGGCAAACCTCACACATGATAGCAAAAGCATGAACAACAACAATAAAAGATAAAATTGAACTTCATCAAAATTAAAAACTTTTGTACATAAAAGGAAATCATCAACAAAATAAATTACAAACTAAAGAATGAAGAAAAATATATGCAAATCATGTATCTGATGAGAGTCTAATATCCAGAATATGTAAGAATTCTTATAACTCAGCAACAAAAGGAAAAATAACTCAATTTAAAAATGGACATGGCCAGGCGTAGTGGCTCACACCTGTAACCCCAGCACTTTAGAAAACCGAGGCATGTGGACTGCTTGAGCCCAGAAGCTTGAGACCAGCCTGGGTAACATAGTGAAACCTTGTCTCTAGAAAAAAACTTCAAAAAGTTAGTTGGGCATGGTGATGAATGCCTGTAGTCCCAGCTACTTGGGATGCTGAAGTGGAAGGGCTGCCGGAGCACAGGAGATCAAGGCTGTTGTTATCATGCCACTGCACTCCCCTTCTCCATTAAAAAAAAAAAAATGAACTCAATTAACTTATACTAATGGCCAATATCCACATGAAAAAATGCTCAACAGCATTCATGAGTTATTAAAGAAATTCAAATAAAAAAGGAAGAAGTAACATTATCTCTATTTGTAGATCATATGATCATATATATAAAAAACTCTAAGGAATTAATCAACTACAAAACTCTAAGAAATCAATCAACTACTGCCTTAATGAAACAAGTTCACCAAGGTTGCAGGGTACAGAAGCAACATTTAAAAATAATTGTATTTCTACACAATTGTAATAAACAATTCACAATGAAATTAAGCTGACAATTCCATTTATAATAGCATTAAAACTAAATCTAACAAAAGAGGGGTAAACCTTATACTCTGGAAACTACTATTTATATCTAAATAAATGGAAAAACATCCAACGTGGAGTAAACTCAAAATTGATACAGAGATTCAACACAATCTTTATCAAACTCTGAACGGATTTTTTTTTTTTGCAGAAATAGGCAAGATAATCTTAAAATTTACATAGAAACTGAAGGAACTCAGAACAGCTAAAACAAAAAACAAAACTGGAAGAGTCATACTTCCTGATTTCAAGATTTACTACAAAGCTACAGAGTATTCAAGACACTGTTGTACTGGCATAAGCTAGACATACAGACCAATGGGATTAGAATCAAGAGTCCAGAAATAAATCCTTATATTTACAACCAACTCATTTTGACCATTTGATAGGGGAAAGAATAGTTTTTTTTACAAATGGTCTGGGACAACTGAGTAATCTCATGCAAAGATTAAAGTTGGACCTCTTCCTCATACCATACACTAACATTAATTCAAAATAGATCATAAACCTATTTAAGTAAAAAATTCTTACAAGAATATATAGGACTGTATCCCCATGCCCTTGGATTAGGCAAAGACTTCTGAGATCAGGTGAAAAGAACATGTAAAAAAGTAAATATAAATAAATTTGACTTGCTCAGAATTAAAGACATTTATGCTTCAAAGGATACCATAAAGAAAAAGGGAGAAAAAACTGAGCGGGAAAAAATAACTGAAAGTCTTTTTGTCTAGTAAGAGACTTGAATCACAATATATAAGGAACTCTTACACTCAATAATAAAAAGATAATCCAATAAAAAATAGAAAGAAATTCAATAGGCATTTTCCAAAGAAGATACACACATGAAATGGCCAATAAGCACAGGAAAAGATAGGCATTACTATGAGCCATCAGGGAAATGTAAATCAAAATGAGATACCACTTTACACTTTCTAGAATGGCTATAATCAAAAGAACAGATAGTAATATGTGTTAATGAGGATATGAAGAAACTGAAATTTTCTACACTGTTGGTAGGAATGTAAAATGGTGCAGCTGCTTTGGGAAACAGTCCAGAAGTCCCTCAAAAGGTTAAAATAAGGTTACCAGAAGGCAGTAATTCTACCAGGTATAGATCTAAGAAATTTAAAACCTAGGTCCAAACAAAATCTTGTCGATGAATATTTTATAGCAGCAATATTCATAATCACCAAAGAAATAACCCAAATATTCAACTGGTAAACAGACAAAGTATGGTATATCCATCCAAAGAATATTAGGCAATAAAAAGGAACAAAGTTCAACTTTATGCAAAAACATGGAGGAATCTTGAAAAAAGCCAAACAGCAAGGATCACATCTTGTTTGACTACATTCATATGGAATGCCCAACACAGACAGTACCCCACAATTGTAAAATAAAAAATATATATATTAAAAAAAACATTATTTACAACAACAGATTTAATATAATATCAAAAAAAAGAAAGAAAGCAAATTAGTTGTTGCCAGGGGATAAGTAAAGTCACTGGGAGTAACTTAAATAGTTACAAGGCTTCTTTGAGTTGTTGAAATGCTCTGGAATTAGATTGCGATAATGATTGCAACCTTGTAAATACATCAACAAAAAATTACTATATAATACAATTACGAAAAACCAATGGATCATATACTTTAAATGGATAAGCTGTATGATATATGAATATCTCAATAAAGCTATTTTGTTAAAAACAAAGGTAAAATAAAGACATTCCCAGATAAAAACCATCATTAATGCAGGGTATAACTGCCAATTCTTTTTGTATTATTCTTTCATGTCCTTCTACATTTCATTGGCATGCAATTTTCTATTGACTGGATATTATCTTAATTTCAAAAAATATATTACTGGTGAAAAACCTAAGTTCCTAGAAACACAAAAGGATACAATAAACCAAACTAAATAAGGTTTTTTTCTTATATGATAAAAGAAAATAAATTAATACTTACTTTATTGCTTGTGCTCCTGGTCTTTGCACAATCGAAGTGCTAAATTCTTCTATGACAATATCTAACAGTTCTGGTTTTTGATGATTTTCTCTTAGAACAACAGACATACTTTTCAAGTGAACAAAAAACTTCATGGCTTCAAACTAGAGTATAATCAGAAGAATAAAATAAATATACATATGCATATAAACAGAACAAATAATCGAATTCTTTTAGTCCACTCATTTCCAAAACCACAAAATACTATAAAAGCATATTATTAAAGAATCATGACATTAACACCAAAAAATAAGGGAACAATATTTATCTTATTGTTGGAAATTAAATGCAATTACTGACCCGGAAAAAAAAAATCACAGAAAAAGTAACATATATTCTTGAAAGGATTAAAACTAACATTAAACTCTGAAATAAAAGGCAAGAAAATATCTTACTGTTTTTGGCAAAGTTGGATCAACTGCTGTTTCACTATAGCCAATTGCTTCATAGAGTAAAGCTTTTTCTTCAGGAGTCAACATTTCTTCAAGAACTACAAGTCATAAAGAAGTGCTTTGTGTTCTTAAAATAATAACAACACAAAATTGACACAATTTTTTTTTTTTTTTGAGTTGGAGTCTCACTCTGTCACCCAGACTGGAGTGCAGTGGCCGCTCCCGGCCACCGCAGCCTCGACCTGCCGGGCTCCGGCGATCCTTCCGCCTCAGCCTTCCAAGTAGCTGGAACTTCAGACGTGTGCTACCATGCCCGGCTAGTTTTTTTTTTTTATTTATTGTAGAGATGAGGTCTCACCAAGTTGCCCAGGCAGGTGTCGAACCCCTGGGCTCAGGCAATCCCCTCACCTCAGGCAATCCCCTCACCTCAGCCTCCCAAGGCGCAGGATTACAGACTGAGCCGCCGAGCCCGGCTAAAATTGACACAATTTAACTGCCCTTAATAAATAATAAAGTTACTTTTTTTCTAATGCTTGTAAAAATTATAAACATTGAATATTTTAGAATGGCACTGGCAATTTTACATGCAATATTCCAAATTAGCAATATATAGTTAGCGACATATATTTTTAACTATTTGTATTAAACAAGAGCTCAGAAAATGGCTAACTGTACTTGGCACTTACAGCACTGTGCTAATGAACATAGCAAGTGTTCATAAATTTTCCCCATGTTACAGATGATAAAGCTAAAGTTTAATGAGCTTAACTAACTTGTGAGAGACAAAATGCTAATAACATACACCTAAGACATTAAGCCTCCAAAGTAATAATCTTAAGTATCTGGTTAAAAAAAACAAAAATCTTTCCAAGAAACAATTTCAATAAAAATTTACAATGGTTTAGGTCATTTTGGAATATTTACCTATTTATTGCTGTGCTCTATGAATACACTAAATTCTTTATGTACACAGCTCTTTTGTAAGCATTAGAAAGACTTTGAAAATTATTTTAATTTTTATCTTTTTAACTTATATACCTTTAAAAATGTGGTAACAGTAAGTTTATTGGTAATAATTTTACACCATATATCATTATGTGGATATACTTACAGTATCTATTTATTTTAATTAGCGAACGCATTTCCTACCAAACTTATTTTCAAACCCAATGATTAACAATGGTGTAAAGTGAAAAGGACATACTTCCAGGTTTAACATCTGGTTGTTGTTCATCAGTATGCTGTGCTGACCAAGACCACAACCAGCTAAACCATCCTTTATTATCCTCTGGATCTTTTATCCCTTCTTTGAAAATCCTGTATCCAGCTTTCTTTACCTAAAATAAATATATTTTCAAATAAATGACAAGCCATCCTTTATTTAGCAACTGAAAGAAACAGAAGCATAATATTTCCAGAATGTATTTACTTGAGTGAATGACAGTAAACATACACATGGACAACAGAACACGGTAACTGCAACATCAGTCAGAAATAAAAATTTCGTAGTACCACAAAGTTCCCTCCCCATCCCTCGCCGCCCACTGTCTTATAAGAGATGACGATTTGGGGCGGGGGAGCTAGCTTTTCATCTTCATATGAATTTTGAATATCTGAAAAGCTCAATTATTTAGAATGAATTATTCCCATAAAAACAAATCTCTGACTTAAATGCATGTGGCAAAATATTAAATCAAATTTTCTTATAACACAAAAAAGCAAATTTGAATATCTTGTAAGAAATGGTTGTGGTATAGCACAATACTTATATCACAATACATGTCATACCTATTTTGAATTCAGAATTACCTTTACTAATTGAAAAGTAATCTGTAATTACCTCAACTTCTGCCTGTTGTCTAGCTATAGTTATATTAAAGACATCCAGGGTTTTTTCCAACTCCTGAAAATATAAACAAAAATGTGTTAACTATACAAAAATAACTTTCCATAAATAACTGAAGCATACAATCTATCCAACTGCTGAACTAAAGAAAAGGCATAATAGGAAGTAAAAAATAGAATATCTATCAATATATATGAAATTCCGGGAAGCAATTCTTGAATATATATCAGCTTGGAAATTAGTAAGCTAAAATAACTTTATAAACAATACAATCATATATATGCATACAATAGTTACAAATTCTTAGAGTTGTAAACACATACTAAAAGATATACATGCATTGTTTAAAATGATTTTATTTGGGTTTTAACTACAGATAAGAGTAAACATATTAGTGACATTTTCAACTAAAAATATAATTATAAATCCTCTATTTTATGTATGTAGTTTGTATGTCATCATTAAGCTACAAACATACCTCAGAGATATTGCAGATTCAGTTCCAGACTACCACAATAAAGCAAGCCAGACAAATTTTTTGGTTTCCTAATGCATATAAAAGTTATGTTTACACTATAGTCTATTAAAGGTGCAACACTATTATGTCTTAAAAAAGACATAACTTAATTTTAAAATACTTTATTACTAAAAAATGCTAATGAACATCTGAGCCCTCTTGTTGATGAAGGATTTTTTTCCCCAATGCTTATGGCTGCTGACTGACCAGGACAGTGGCTGCTGAAGATTGGAGTGGCTGTGACAATTCCTTAACAATGAAAGTTTCCTACATTGACTGATTCTTCCTTTCACAAAAGACTTATCTGTAACATATGAGGTTGTTTGACAGCATTTAACCCTCAGTAGAATTTCTTTCAAAATGGGAGTCAATCCTCTCAATCTCTGTCCTGCTTTATCAACTAAGTTTAAGTAATATTCTAAATCCTCTGTTGTCATTTCAACAATGTTCACAACATTGTCAGCAGGAACTGATTCCTTTTTAAGAAACCACTTTCTTTGTTCATCCATTAGAAGCAACTACTCATCTTCAAGTTGTATCATGAGATTGCAGCAATTCAGTTACATCTTCAGGCTCAACTTCTAATTCTAGAACTCTTGCTATTTTCACATGTGCAGTAACTTCCTCCACTGAAGTCTTGAGCCCCTCAAAGTCTTCATTGAGAATTGGAATCAACTTCTTCCAAACTCCTGTTAATGTTCATATTTTGACTTCCTCCCATGAATCACAAATGCTCTTAATGGCATCTAAAACTGTGTGTCCTTTCCAGAAGGTGTTCGGTTTACTTTGCCCAGACCCATAGAAGAAATCACTATTTTTTAAAGCAGCTATCATCTTACAAAATATATTTCTTAAATAATAAGACTTAAAAGGTAAAATTATTCATTGATCCATGGGCTGCAGAAAGAATGTCATGAAAAGCAGAAAAACAACATTCACCTTGTACATCTTCATCAGAGCTCTTAGGTGACTAGGTGCATTGTCAATGAGCAGTAATATTTTGAAAGGAATCTTTTCTTCTGAGCAGTAGTTCGCAAGAGTAGACTTAAAATATTCAGTAAACCATGCTGTAAACTGATGTGCTGTTATCCAGACTTTTTTATTCCATGTATAGAGTACATGGCCGAGTAGATTTAGTATAATTATTAAGGGACCTAAGATTTCTGGAATGGCAAGTGAGTTTTGGCTTCAACAAGTCACCAGTTGCATTCGCCCTTATCAAGACAGCCTGTCCGTTGAAGCTTTGAAGTCAGGCATTGACTTCTCTCCAGCTATGAAAAGTTTAAATGGTATCTTCTTCCAACAGAAGGCTATTTCATATACATTGAAAATCTATTGTCTAGTGTAGCCACCATTATGCATTATCTTACCTAAATCTGAGTTATGCTGCAGCATCTACATCAGCACTTGCTGCTTCATTTTGCATTGTTATGAAGATGGCTTCTTCCCTCAAATCTCATGATACAACCTCTGCTAGTTTCCAACTTTTCTTCTACAGCTTCCTCACCTCCTCACAGCCTTCACAGTTAAGTGTAAAGGTAAGTTTAAAGCTTTATTCTGGATTAGATTTTTTGGTTTTGGGGTATGCTGTGGTTTAATCTATTCAGACCACTAAAACATTCTCCATGTCAGCAATACGGTTGTTTCACTTATTATTCATGTGTTCCCTGAAGTAGCACTTTTAATTTCCTTCAGGAACTTTTCTTTTGCATTTACAACTTAGCTAACTTTGGTGCAAGAGGTCTGATTTTAACCTATCTACACTTTCAATGTGCTTTCTTCATTAGGCTTAATCATCTCTAGCTTCTGCTTTAAAGTGAGAGATGCATAATTCTTCCTTACACTTGAACACTTAGAGGCCTTTGTAGGGGTTAATCGGCCTCATTTCAATATTCTGTCTCCAGGAATGGGGAGACCTGAACAGAGGGAAAGTCAGTGGATCAGAACACACACAACATTTTTTAAGTTTGAGGTCTTATATGAATGCAGTTTGTGGTATCCCAAAACAATTGTGATATTAAAAGCAAAGATTAAAGATCAATGATCATAGAATGCCATAACAGATATAATTAACTATGAAAAGTTTAAAATATTGAGGGAATTACTAAAATGTGACACAGAAACATGAATACATGCTGGCAGAAAATGGCGCTGATAGACTTGTTCAATGCAGAGTTGCCACAAGCCTTCAATTTGTAAGAAAAAAAAAAAATGCAGTAAAGCATAATAAAGCAAGATGCAATAAAATGAAGTATGCCTGTATTCCAAGTAGACTTAAATACACTTAAGATTTGTTCTTAACAATTATACTTTTCAAAGTTGTCATGGCTATTGAAATAAACTGAGATAAGCTCAATCTTTCATCATAGCTATACATACCCATGATTACTCTTGAAAACCTCAAGCTCCAACCTTTTTTCCCCCAAGGGAAGAAACCACAACCTACTCTTATCTTGAAAGCAACTTAATTCAGGGTCCTCTTGTCCAGCAGAATTGAAGGATTCAGGTTAAAGTTCAAAACTAATTAGAAAATTTGAAATTATCCCCCCAAATCATGTAAACCCAAATCTTGTATTACCCATGTGAAGAACAGACAAAAATGTCTAAGTAAAAGAGAAAGAATGGTCAATAAAAATCAGAGAGAATAAGTAGAAAGTGTTAGTCACTAAAGACTGAGGAGTTATGTAGTACAAAATACTCAACAATTTTTTTTAAATGCTAACCTCCAAAGACACGAGAATTTCACCAGGTGGCTTCTTACTCGTTAATTTTTTTTTATACAGTTCTTTATATTGCTTCACTTTTTGCCTATGTTCTCTAATATGCTTCCATGACCACATCCGTAAGTTGGGGCAAACATTTACTTCAAGAATACCATGTATAGCATAAGCCCACCTAGTTAAAAAAACAAAAAGAAAAACTACACACTTAACACCCTCAAATCAACAGTATGATACATAACTGATATTGCTTCTACTCTAACAACAAACGTAAATACAATACAGAGATTATAAAAATGATATATGAGGGGGGACTCAAAAACTGGTATTTATTAAAAATTATATATTTACTCTTCCACGTTTAAACTTCAGTCACCTCCTAAGTACTCTCTGTTTGGTGCAACACATCTATCAAGATGCTTTTTCCACTGCTCAAAACAGTTTCTGAACTCATCAAATGTTGATGACTTTTAGTGCTTCTGCCGTTTTTTGTTTCATGTATTCCACACTGGCAAAATGTTTCCCTTTGAGGACATTTTTCATTGGTGAAAGGAAAAAAAAAATCGCTCGGAGTGAAGTCAGGTGAATAGGGAGGGGTGGAGCACCAGGGTCAGGCTGGTTTTGGTCAAAACTGCTGAACACCCAGTACAGTGTGGACAGGTGTGTTGTCATGGTGGAAGAACTAGTCACCTGTTTGCCACAACTTGGGTTGTTTTCCTCCGCAAATTGTGACACACCCTTCTCAAAACTGCCAGATAAAAGCTTTGGTTGATGGTTTGATCCGGAGAAACAAATTCCGAGTTTACCAAAAAGGGACCACCCTCCAAAAGATAATTCCAGGTTTTTTGGGTCTCCCCTCATATTATCTGAGCACTTCCTTTTTACTCAATGTTTGCGTTAACAATGCATTATTAATCTTACCTCTTCCTTAAGTGAAAATAAGCAAAATAACTTTATTGTGATAAAAATAAACAGTTCTACACAAAAAGTAGTTAGTAAGGCATCAACTGGCAAACAACATTTTAGGCACCTGAACAATAACTGAATTAGTCAACTAAAAGAGTAATTCCAACTTCTTAAAACTAGGAATAGCTTAAATATTGAGAAAACTAGACCTGAAATATAAAATGGAGTTATATTACATAGACTCCATAACTTTTTCAGGTTTTAAAATACAGGCTTGATAATATATACTTAGTGTGTCTGATAGGAAAGTTGGGGGGGGGGTTGCAGGGGAGGAAAGCAGACATTGTTAGAAAACTTACCAGGATATACTTTTTTCCATAATTCCAAAAATATTGAACCCTCTACAGTAAATGAAAACTAAGGTAGTCTAGTGTCTCCAGTTGTAAATTGTGCAAGGAAGAACTCCTTAAACAATTGCACTAATATAATAGGCAAACGCACCTACATATGTTTCACAAACTCAATTACAGTTTGTTGTATCAGACCTTAAAATAAGCATCTTAAAAATTATTCTTAAAGTCAAGAAATTTACTTTTACGCCATATTTTTTAAATCTTAAAAAAAGGCATTTACCATTCCTGGGCATGAAAGTGAACAGGTACATCAGGCTTGAATTTCCTATAAGGCAGATTTTGCTTCATCATATCAACTGACTCAAGAAGCTCCATGACACTGAAATACTAAAAAACGGAAAATTTACAGTTCTTAATTGTTTCAGGTTTTTTGTTCAATTATTGAAAATCAAAGTTAAATTACTGACCTTTTAAGAAAATGTGACCATATAATATTATGAATTTTAGAAAAACATCTAAAATCTTAGTTACTCTTTTATCAAACAATAATCACAACTGAAATTTTCATTAAATAAAATCACCTGTGGTTTATTAAATTCAATTGCTATGTTATGTAACTCAACATCCAGGTTTATTTTGGGGTCAGAAAAGTCAAAATCTGATCGGCGATTCATCTGAAGTTTGGCATTAGCAGATATGGGGCGAAATACTGAAAAATAATATAAATTGAAAAAAAACTGAGTTATATTTCAAAGGTTTCAAGGCACCAAAAAGACAAAGTTGAAAACACTGATTTTTATTTCTTTTATACCCTTTCTACAGTTCCCACATAGTCATACAATCTTATTTGGTCAGATGAACTGTTTGTTAATTAGTGGAGAAGATTTACTTGTAACTCATGTTGTCTTCTACATGTACAATAAAGGTTAATCTAACTCCTCAAAATACCACTATAAGCCTTAAAAGCAGACACATCCTCTAAAAGAAAAATAGTCCAATAATATAGTTTTAATAAAAGCACACAGTTTTAGGAAATGAATGAACATTAGAAATGCTAAGAGGATAAAAAGGATTATATATTAACACTGATTTTCATTATCTAATTATAACTTCTAAATTTCTGATGAATTTCTCTGTTCCACCTTTCTTCCTTTTAACTGGTTAAAAGAGGAGAAAGAAGAAGAGAGTTTTCCCAGGATTACCTGGTTGACTCAACCCATAACCTAAGATAAATCCCTCTCAACTCTGTATTTAATGCTCCCCTCCACAAAAAAATAAGAACCATGCAACAGTTCTTATTTAGCAATAGTAGAATCTAGACAGAGATCAACCATTAAATTATAAACTAATCTGTATACAAAGATAATATATAAATGTTTTGCTTTAATCATCCCTATGAACTTGCTATAATACTTTTTAAACATTCAAAGGTATTTTTATTTGAATAGAAATAAATGCTTAAAGATCTTCCTTCTGCTGCATTCCATCTTACACTGAAACATAACAGAAAATAAATAAATCTAGAGGTTAGTGACAGAAGCTACTAGACCTACACAATTCCTCCATCTTTTCTCTTTCACCTCTGCTTCATGTCCTCGGTTCCACCCCCACCCCACCCCTGAAATTCCATTATCAGTTATTCTAATCATCCCCTTGCATTTATCCTTAATACTTTGCCCTTCTTACTTCATCAGTACTTGCTCAGCAAAACCCACTTAACTCCATATCTGCAACTAAGCAGGTGAATGTGACTGAGCAAAAGATACATATATATACACAATCACACTGCCTTATCTCACTTTAATGTCAAGTGGGTCCTTAATACTTGTTGAGAAACTACACAACATTCCTTTTTGCTGTTCACAACAGCAAAGATATGTAATCTACCAGTGCTCATCAATGGATGACTGAATAAAGAAAATGTGGTATATACACAATAAAATACTATTTAGTCATAAAAAAGAATGAAATCATGTCTTTGGCAGCAACGTAGATGGATCTTGAAAGCCCTTAACATCAGAGAAACAACTTGCAAAGACAAATACTATATATTCTCATTTATAAGTGGTAGCTAAAGAACGTGTATACTTGGACATAAAGTGTGGAATGATAGACACTGGAGACTGAGAAGAATAGGTAGATGAAAGAGGCCAGACAATGAGAAATTATTTTTGTCTAGGCATCAGCCAAATCCATACCACAACCTGTTTTTGTAGGTCCAGTTAGCCCAAAATGATTGTTATACTATTAAAGGTTGTTTAAAAGACACAAAGAGGGAATATGTGTTAGAGATACTATATGGCCTGCAAAATGTAAAATATTCAATTTACTCTTTAGCCTTTTACAAAAAAATTATTCAGCCCCTACTCTATCCTAGTGGTTCTCAAACTTTAGTATTCATTAGAATCACCTGAAGAGATTATTAAAATATCTAACTGCAGAATGGGAGAAAATATTTGCAAGTTATGCATCTGACAGGGGACTAATACCCAGAATTTACAAGAAACTCAAACAACTTGACAGCAATAACAACAACAAAAAATAACCCCATTAAAAAGTGGACAAAGGACATGGATAGACATTTTTCAAAAGGAGACATACAAATGGTCAACAAGCATACAAAAAATGCTGAACATCACTAACCATCAGAGAAGTGCAAACAAAAACCACAATGAGGTATTATCTTATGCCTATAGAATGGCTATTACTAAGAAGGCAAA
Source organism: Carlito syrichta (assembly GCF_000164805.1). Lineage (NCBI taxonomy): Eukaryota > Metazoa > Chordata > Mammalia > Primates > Tarsiidae > Carlito > Carlito syrichta. Next base: position 174,472 of record NW_007247820.1, read on the forward strand.
AAATAATAGATGTTGGTGAGAAAGCAGAGAAAGTGAATACTGTTGGTGGAAAAGTAAATTAGTACAACCTCTATGGAAAGCAGTATGGTGATTTCTCAAAGAACTAAAATAAAACTGTCATTTGATCCAGCAATCCCACTATTGTGTGTCTACCCTAAGGAAAAGACACATGAGCTTATATGTTTATCACAGAGCTGTTCACAACAGCAAAGATATGGAATCCACCAGAGTTAATCAATGGATGACTGAATACAGAAAATATGGTATATACACAATAAAATACATATTTAGTCATAAAAAAGAATGAAAACATGTCTTTGGTGACAACATAGATGAATCTTGAAAGCCCTTGTCATCGGAGTGACAACTTGGAAAGACAAATACTACATATTCTCATTTACAAGTGGGAGCTAAATAACATGTACACATGGACATAGAGCATGGAATGACAGACACTGGAGACTGAGAACAGGTAGATGAGAGAGGGGCAGACAATGAGAAATTATTTAATGGGTACAATGTACATTATTCAGGTGACAGACCAAATGCCCAGACTTCACCACTACCCAATATATCCATGTAACAATATTGCACTTGTACCCTACAATTTTATACAAATAAAAAATTTTAAAACATCAAATTCTGCCATCAATAAAATTCACTGAAGTAAAAAAAAATTAAAAACATCAAATTCTGAGTGTTACCCCAAGGGTTTTAATTCAGTGTATGTGGGTTAGGCCCTAGAAATTTCCATTTCAAAATGATGCTGATATTGCTAGTCTGACCCAGACTTTGAGAACATTGCCTTAGTCAATTCATTCTCTCACTTCTCTAACATGCCTATTCTTGACTTCTTTTCACTCCAAAACCTCCAACTCCCCAAATATTAAATTTTTTAAAAAAGAAGAGCTCAGAAGATAAATTCCATAGACTCCTGTTGCCACATCAACTCAAGAAGACTCCTCTCTTGTAACTAAATTCTATCTTATAAACAAACTGACCATGCTCCTATCTGCAGCAATGCTCTCCACTTATGTACTAGACATGATTTCCCTTTCACCCACACCGATCCAGAAACTGTCCTCCTTTTCTCCTACAACAATTTTTCATGTTCTACTGAATCATTCCCATCTCAGCCTATAAACAAGTTGTCATCTCTTCAATTAAACACAAAAACAAAGATACAAAAAGAAACCCTTCATTCCCCATTCCCTCTCTAGCAGGTATGCCAGTTTAATATCAGTTTATCAGTTATTATAAATTTATTGCCTCTGAGCCCCAAATTTACCTTTCACTGACTGGTCTGAAAAATAGTTTGAAGACCTTTAGATATTTTTCTTTTACCAGCTGGCATAATGTTAAGCTTTATCAGTAGAGGACACAGGAGAGAGGCTGCAGGAGGAAGGAGTAATGCTGCTCATTCAACAGACTTCTGCAGTGGCATGGTTTCTCCCACACCCAGCTCCTACAGAACAGGTGGCTTTTCTAGTATCTGGTTCCTTTGGCATGAAGGACTTCTTCACCATAAGTCTTTTGCAGTGCATAAAAGCTAAAAGCAGTCAGAAGCCAGCAAGAAACTTCCCCCAGAACCCTGATAAGACAATTCAGCAGTGGAGTGCATCCAGAGAGACATCTCTCCATGAAGCTCCCATGAGGACAGATTTGCAGGAAGTTCCAGAGGGTGAATCTCCAACAAGTTTTGCTGGCACAAAACCACAGAGACCTTCCTGCCATTCAATGAGCCATGATCAGGTCCTCTCCGTGTAGGTCTAGAACTCAGTCCTGCAGAAGGAGGGCACTTTTTTGGCTATCCCATCTTAGCCCTAGGGCAGGGCTTATTCTTTCTCTATACTATTCCTATATTTGTTAGCATTCTTACTGCTTTTTACTAGGCAATCTCCTGTTAGTCCAATCTCCTCTTATAGTTAGTAATTATTTATATTGAATTTTCCCTGTTCAAATTACCAGGTAGTTTCTCTCTCCTCATCAGACTCTGACTGATACAGCAGAAACGAGTGCAGGGCAAAGGAGAAAGATGTCAAATCTATATAGTAGTAGATTTGAGAATCATAAACACACATGATAGTTAACCTATCTGTTCTGAATATTTCCTATGAGGAGAAAATGAAGAAAATGAAACCCAGTTCAAAACAAGGAAAATAATATTTTAAGAGCAGGCACAAGAGAAGAGTTGCTTGAGAAAACTAAAATAGAGTAATCATGAAGATAGAATACAGACAAAAAGTACCACTGAAATCAAGAAAAGAAATACTTTCGGGAAGGATATCTTATGGCTAATGACATCAGGCAGAGAAATTCAAGACTTAAGTTATCCATCACCAATCAACATTTATTGAGTGCCCTCAAGGTAGAAGAAACAGCACTTCTTTTCTCTTTGTATTTAAGAAACTCATTTCTGATTATAAAAGTAACATATGCTCATTCTATAAAATTTTGAAAACAGAAAAAAGTATAAGTAAGAAAATTTTTAAATGCACATTTAAAAAATAATAGCATTAAACTACAGGCTGTAACAGTTAGCCTTACTAAATTATGTTTGCCAATTCAAAATATCTTCATAAACATTACCCTAATTGTTACTGAATTATCCTTTGAGATTTACCATAATTTACTACACCTTTTTATTAGACATTATTCCTTGCAGTTTTAAAATACAGTCAAAAGTGCCACAACAATAAAGTATATAGAAAAGATAAATTTTTGCTTTTATATATTATAAATATATTTAACTATATAATAGAAAATTTAGTATAAACTATCACAGTGGTATCAACAATGTTAATTTAAAATTTATATTGATTACTTTAATTATATTTTTCAACTTATGAAATGTACTTACCAAAATCATAACATTCTGGAACAATATTTTCATTAACAATGCCATTCCTCAAGTCATCCTATTAAAAGACAAACTGTTTTTATTTATATTCATGCCAATATACACATATCCTAAAAAAACAAACAAACAAACAAACATACTATCTGCAAAACAAAAAAGTTTAAAAGAAATTTTAAAAATACATAACTCAAACTTAGAAGCACTTGCCTATGGCAAAATATTAAAGTGGTTAAACAATGTCTCATCAAACTGCTATTATAAAATAATGCTCTAGGAACATTTAAGATATGCATGTGAGTACATGTGTTTGTGTATTGGCACATACACATTCACCTACTTCTATAAATTCTGCTAATGGATTTTGCTTAGAAAAAATACTACAGTATGTTAACTGACAATAAATTAAACCTTATGTAAAATATGATATCAAATATATATATACATATCAAAAAAATTTACTTACCAATGATTCGTCATAACCATTAAGACAAAACATCTGAGACTTTACATTCCAATAGGCAAAAAGGTTATCCAGTTGGATTAACTGAAAATAAAGTTTATTACATGTCTCAATTTCGTTGAAGAAATTTTAACATATACTGTTTTCTAAAGTCTCAAATAATTAAACAAGCCATTATCACAGAGTAAGTAAATAAACACAATTTACATAAATCCTTATCTACATATTATCATTTGCCTTCCTAAAATTCTCTTTCATCAAGTCCATGCGTTGTCAAATATTCATTTTACCTTACGAACTAGTTTCTCAGTTTCATCATGAAGACATGGCACCCAGTATTGATCAGTTGTCTGAAAAGGAAAAAAAAGAAGAGCAGTAAGAAGGTTGTTACATTTGAAATGGCAGAGTAATAAATAACTAGACCAATGTCCCATGAAAATGCCATTGAAAACACAACTGTCAAAAAATATTAACCAATCACAAGAAAGTCCATGCTTTCAAGGAGTTTATTGTGGGTCAGAAAAGTAAGCAAAAAAATAAGCAATCACAAATAGGTAAGTACCACAAAGAGGTCAATACACTGAGAGAACATGCCAGGAACATCAAACTCAGGTTGTGTGATAGACACGTGATGCTATATATAACCTGATATATGACATAAATATTGATTCTAAAGTCAATTGGTAATATAATTCAGAGAGGAAAGAATCCAAAGGTATGCAAATATGTGGCATGTTCAGGAAACTGATATATAATAGTTCAGTATAACCAGAGACTATAAAGCAAAGCAGATGAGAGAAAAGAAGTGAAACTGGATTTTACCTGAAGTCAGATTACAAAGAACGTATAAGCTATTTAAAGACAAAACTATAAGTTTTATTCTAAGAGCAATGAAAGCCACTGAAGGGAAGAAGTCGATGGAATCTTTATTTTTTTATTTTTATTTTTTTTGAGTTGGAGTCTCACTCTGTCACCTAGACTGGAGTGCAGTGGCCGCTCCCGGCCACCGCAGCCTCGACCTGCTGGGCTCCGGCGATCCTTCCACCTCAGCCTTCCGAGTAGCCAGAATTACAGGCATGCGCTACCACGCCCAGCTGATTTTTTTGATTTATTGTAGAGATGAGGTCTTGCTGCTCAGGCAGGTCTCGAACCCACGGGCTCAGGCAATCCACTCACCTCAGCCTCCCAAAGGCGCGGGATTACAGGCTGAGCCACTGAGCCCGGCTGGGATCTTTATTTTAGAAAGATGATTTACATTTCTGTATGGAGAACTGAATGGATAATTAAACAGTTGTTCTCAAACTTTAGCATGTGTTAGGATCACACGGAGCTCTTTTCAAAAATAGATTATGGGATTCCAGCCCTAAAGTTTCCAACTAAGTCTAGGCTGGCAGACAAGTTTCCAAGGTCCTCCAAAGGTGATAATTAATAACCACTGTTGTCAGGTTACCAATGATCTTCACACTGCTAAATACAATGGCTAATTCTCTGTTCTTTTTATTATTTATTTATTATTTTTTTGAGTAGAAGTCTCACTCCGTCACCCAGGCTGGAGTGCAGTGGCAGGTTTACAGCCACCCCAGCGTCGACCTGCTGGGCTCTGGTGATCCTTCTACCTCAATCTTCCAGGTAGCCAGCTATAGGCACGCACTACCACGCCTGGCTAATTTTTGATTTATTGTAAAGACGAGGTCTCATCTAGTTGCCTGGGCTGAACTTGAACCCGTGGGCTCAGGCAATCCACTTGCCTTGGCTTCCTAAAGTGCTGGGATGACAGGCTGAGCCACCAAGCCCAGTCTAATTCTCTGTTCTTATTTGTCAGCCTAACAGCAACAATTGACAGTTTACCCCACCCATACTTATTGAGCAACTTTTACTTTTTTATTAGCAGTGGAGCCATGTTTTAAAAAGAAATCATGCCAGGCTCAGTGGCTCAGCCTGTAATCCCGCGCCTTGGGAGGCTGAGGTGAGTGGATTGTCTGAGTCCGCGGGTTCGAGACCCGCC
>NW_007247820.1:179913-207961 GCF_000164805.1 Carlito syrichta
AAAAAAAAAAAAAAAAAAAAAAAAAAAAAAAAAAAAATCATACACAAACCCAATAGATAAAACAAATAAAATAATGAAATATGATACAACAGTTCATCTGAATTAACTATACTACATGTGGCAACACAAAAACATTGTGAAGTGTAAAAGCAAACATATGGAAGAATCATACAAACATTTATGTACACTTTTAAAAACTTACATTTTTAATGGATATATTATATAAATGTTTAAAAATTAGTATGTTTATCTCTAGGGGAGAACAAAGAATAGGAGAACAAAAGAGTTTTAACTTTACCCACAAGAGCTTATTACTATGAAAATATTTAAGACTAAACAAATGACAAATTGAACAACTATCCATTCTGTAGACAAGCATATATTTCTTAATTCTCTATGTGTTCCTATATTTTAAAAATTCTTCAATTTCAAAAATTAGGCAGGAAGAAAGTATGCCACAATACTAATAATGATACTGAGGAAATAGATTATTTGGTACTTTATGTTTTTCAAGTCTTATCAACATTTCAGATATAAACATTAATTTTATTTTGTACTCATTAAAAATGTGGAAATTAATTTTTAAGTAAACAAAATATCTAACATCATAATTACCATGAATAATCGGCCCTCATATTTTAAGCTAAATTTGGTTTCCAACCACTTTTTGAAATGTGAATCTACCTACACTCAATTCCAATCTAGTCTATGCACTTTCTGGACCAATTCTAATAGACACTTATTTCTTATACTGACATACTAAGTAGTAACCAGTAGTTTAATTATACAGCACAATTCAACATGGTTAAGTTTCTTTTATAAACAAAGTACCTGCATGCTGAGATTTTGAAGAGAAATACCAAATGACAGTGGTTTATCTCGATTTGTGATCTAAAGAGTAAAGAAAGTAAATTTCACTCAGATTTGTATAATAGTTGAACAAAATTCACTTTATAGAGAAAGTTTAATTCCTGGAAGTATCTTATTTCAAACACTCAAAAATATTTTACTACTTTTCAGAATAACTTTTATTCCTATAATTTTCCTAAAACAAATCAGAATACTAGTTATTAATGTACTCATGTTATACAACAATACTATAACTGTATTTAAAAATGACAGTGACAGTGGGATTGTAAAGCAAATAATTATGTGTTTAAGAAAGAACAAATTGCCGGGCTCAGTGGCTCAGCCTATAATCCCGCGCCTTTGGGAGGCTGAGGTGAGTGGATTGCCTAAGCCCGCGGGTTCGAGACCTGCCTGGGCAGCGAGACCTCATCTTTATAATAAATCAAAAAATCAGCCGGGCGTGGTAGCACATGCCTGTAATTCTGGCTACTCAGAAGGCTGAGGCGGAAGGATCACCGGAGCCCAGCAGGTCGAGGCTGCGGTGGCCGGGAGCGGCCACTGCAGTCCAGTCTGGGCGACAGAGTGAGACTCCAACTCAAAAAAAAAAAAAAAAAAAGAAAGAAAGAACAAATTACCTATTTAAGTTGAAACAACTTAATTGCTCTACTGATTCCTAGACTAGCCCTCTAAGAGACAAATTATAGAATATTTTTAAGTATTTAAAAAATACACAATGATAAATTGATAAACCCCGAGGCATTTCCTTCATGATCTGATGTTTGAACATTAAGGGAAAGTATAAAATCCAGCACTTACCACTAAAGGCTACACATTACAACTATAATTATAAAAAAGAAAGATCATGTTATCTTCCGTTTTGTAACTCTCAGCACTTAACAGGTTCACCACTACAGAGTAATCGACAGTGTCAATAAACAGCACAATAATATAAGTATGAAAATAAACACAAATATCACGTATGAAAGCACTTACATCATCTTCATAACGAACATGGATGCTGGAAATTTTCACTTGAAGATTTTTTATGATCTGAGTAACTAATTTTTCTGCAAAAGTGTCCTGTTTCTCCAGTTGAGGTTGTTCTACAATTGCAAATATTCCTTTTTTTAACTTGAATGAAAAATATACTCTAAAAATATCCACATATTGCAGTAACATACTTATGTTGCCTTGTCAAAGAAAACATGTATTTGTAAATAGACCACTAATAGCCTGCATTCCAAAAGTTTTCCAAAGGCAACCAAGCCCCCAATTTTTATTTGCTAGTTTATTGTGATATAAGATTAAAACCAACCATGTAGAATTTACTGTCATTAAGTTTTATAATTTGCCTGTTAACTATGCCTGAGTATAAAGATAGGGAAAATAATGAAGATTATTAGGTAAGAATATAATAGGCTTAGATAATCCAGTACCAGCAGCAAAGCAGAAATAGCTCTTAAAATTAGTGATACCATCATAAGTTACCTGTGAATGCATGTATAAAACAATGAATATGCTCCTCCCCTTGGTAAATAGAAAATAGAAAATTAAAAGATCCTTTTCCTCTCTCCTCCCAAACAAAAATGAAAGGAGTTTATCATCTGTATCATTTTCAGAAAACAATGTTGACTATCTCGAGTTTCATTACTTTCCAGGAGAATAGAAAAAATAAAGAATTGAAGTTCCAATTTTGTTTTTGAAATACGCCTTTGATAATCATCGCTATCTTCTCCCTTTAAAAATGCCAACAAAAGCTACACATCCTTTTATATTTCTAATCCTGTTGTTCCTTTCACATTCCTAGTCCTATATATAGCTAATATACATACTGCATCTATCTTTTCCTCTAATTGCCTACTACTCTCTAATTCAGTTAGTCCAGGAAGCATTAAAGGAGCATTGATGATGATATTAATCATATGTACCTCAAATATATCAGGTAAGTAAATATATATATGATAAAATTATAGAATTAAGTAAAGCAAACACTACAAGTTTTTTAAAGACAGAGGATAGTACTTTAATCTTTGAATCTCACTACTTCATAAAATCCTTTGCTCTTACAAATCCATTCAGTCATTAAATGCTAAATCAATCTTTCCCTACCCAGTAGCTTTCTCCTGACTTCCTTATGCAGCTCAGATTCCATGACATATTATTTACCAACACCTTAAATTCCTTTGCTCTTTTTTCTCATTTTCCTGTCAATTAAGCCCCAACCTTGAATAAAACAACTATCCATTTTATATAAAAACATGCCTATGCCTATGTCTTGCAAGATAAGTAATGGAGGAAAAAACTCACAATAGGACAGATTAGAATTATTGTAAATTAGTCATCACCACTTCAACCAACCAGCAATCTTAATATTTCTCTGGTCAACATGTTCACAGTCTCTCAAACAACTATTTTAAAATTCGTTTAGACTCTCCTCAAAGCCTATCTGCTCTCCCACTGCTCTCTATACAGCAGATGACCTTGTCTCCAACTGAAATATAGAGAAGCTCCATCACTCAATAAAAATAGTTGTTTCTAAGGTAACCAACGACTTCCATGTCGTAAATAAAATGACAATTTCTTAATCTTCATCTTACCTGTTATCACCAATGTATCTGATACATTCTTTGCTTCACAGCCCTCTTCCCATGGAACCATAAACTCCAAACTTCCTATTTACTTGTATACTCCTTTTTGATCTTGTCTGTTTTTCTCCTTTGTACAATAACTAAATGTTGGATTTTCTTAAGGCTCAGTTCTAGGATTGTTTTTCTTATCATTCCATACTGCTGCTGCAGGGAATCTCATCTATACCTCATAGACTGAACTATCATCTTAATGCTGATAACTCTCAAATGTATACTGAATAAAGTAGGAAGTGAGAAATAGAGTGCAGAGAACTTGGTACATCAGCAAACAATAAATAACTCAGTATGACTACAGCAAAGAATAAAGGCGATAAGAAAAATTTGGGACCAGTTATGAGGCAGAAGAGATAAGAGGATTCAAATCATGATAGCTTTTATGTATCTTGCTGAAGAATTTAAACTTCAACCTGATAACAATAAGTTATCATTGATGAATTTTAACCAAGAGTAAACATTCCTAAACATTCCTGCATTTATTTCTCTATTCCTTGGTAATAATTCATTAAAACAAAAATAAAGGGAAAATGGATAAATTCTCAAGGCCAAAAGAAAGAAAAGCCAGGAGAAAGAACAAATCAAAACGAAACAGAAGCTACAAGGCAGATGGCCTTAGCCAACTTAGCAGAGAGGAAGAAATGCAATAGATGGAGATACCAACAAAACACAAGATGAGTTTTAAAAATAAAAAACCTGGAAAGATTCAGGAGCTAAAATCCCACAAAACAAAAACCACAAACAAGGAACACAGTGGAGGGAGAGAAAGATAATACAAGAATTGGTTTAAGTCTATATAATGAGCAGTTAAACTTCTAAGTCCCCTCTCTCTCCCAGCCTAGCATCTAAGCAACTATTCCTTTCCTACCCAAGTAGGAATGCAAATGTCTATTCCAGAGAAAATGAATCTAACAGGCTTCAGATTCTGTTACCATACATGAGAGGGGCCCCCTAAAAAACAGAATTTTTTTAAAAATTATGTATTTATTCTTACATATTTAAATTTCAGTCACTTTTAAAGTATTCACTGTTTGATGCAATATACCTATCAAGATGCTTTTTTCCACTGCTCAAATCAGTTTTTGAACACATCCCTTCTGATGCCTTTTAGTGCTTCTACAATTTTATGTTTTACCTCTTCCACATCTGCAAAATGTTTCTCTTTGAGCCCTTTTATCAACTGGGAAAACAAAAAACAACTCACCTAGGGTAAGAATGGGTGAACAGAGAAGGTAGGACACCAGGGTCATGACATTTTTGGTCAAAAACTGCTGAACACTCAACGCAATATGGGCAAATGTCTTGTCATGGTGAAAGAACCAGTTATCTATTTACCACAACTTGAGATGTTCTTCCACAAATCATGATGCAACTCTTTTAAAACTTTCAGATAAAAACGGAGAAACAAATTCCAAGTGTTCTACAAGGTGCCTGCCCTCCAAAAGATATTTCTGGTTTTTTGGGGGTCCCCCTTTGTGTAAGAAAGGATAGGGAGAACCTCATATCAAAACAGCGAGATTAAGTAAAAGTCTACACAATAAACCGACCCGCACCCACTTACTATTACCAAACAAATAACAAAAATGTGGTAGAAAATATATGTAATTAGAGTATATTATTTGGCTCAGTAATAAATATGTACATATAGTCATGACAATATAAACAATGAAAACTGATTTAGCCAAATATGTGATACAACTATACAAGGAAGATGAAAAAATAGGGTTGATCTTCATAGTATACCATAAAAGAAGCATATATACATAATATCTAAACTTAATAAATCAACTAATAGAGGTGTAAACATCTTATTTAGCAATACGGGTACAAGGCTAAGACAGGGATAGAGTTGGTTTTTTTTTAATTATGGGTTCTACAGTACTGCTTAACCTTTAAAGCTATTTATATGCATTACCTTGATAAAATGAAAACGCTGTTTAAAAGGAAGAAACCTAGGAGACATAGGAAAGAGAGGACTGGAGGTAGAGATAAGTGACTACATAGGATATGAAAGAATGACAGAGAAGAAACAATTTACAAGAGGTAGTGCCAGGGATTGCGTGTTAAGTCTCCATTAATGTTTGTCAACAGGTAAAATGTTTATTATTGGAGTTTTTCATTTTTAAAAATGAATGCAATGCAGGTATAATGAAGTCTGTTCATGTATAATTCTCTTTTAACATACTATTAAACAAAGGACAGAGGAGCAAAAGATAAACAGATGACTAGGTTACGAAGACGACTTTATGTTTCAAGATCAGAAGAGGCCACGGTATATTTACATGATAAGGAGAGAGAGAGACTCACTAGGTCAGAGTGTAAAAAGTAGCTGGTAATGACGACCAGAGAACAGATTTCTGCCAGACACCTCTTCCAATTATGAAAAAGGGATTGTAGTAATGGACCAAGGGGTCTATGTTGAATAGGAAAAGATTTTAAGCCAGAGAGTAAATAAGTAGATGGAGGCAAATATAAATCTATCAGAAAACTAAACATCTCCAAAATGGTAAAAAATTGATATAAGGAGAATAAAAGAGTAAAGCCTGGAAAGGTATGAAAATATACTTAATGAGATTGTTATCATTAAAAACAGGCCTTGCCTTTATAAGTGAGATATATTATTTGTCTTAAGATAAATTTCTATAAGGTAAAATTTCTGTACACATCACAAAACACACAAACCACATTAAAATTCCCCACTTAATAAGATTCTCTCATATTTGTTAAGTACTCTCAGCGTCTCTGGAGAAAATTAATATTCAACTATCATAAATATTTGGGACTTTTCTACATTTCTTATTACCACTGTTATTTATTGTTTTCTTTACCTTGATCAATTACTTTTTGTTTTGCTGCTTCTATTCTATTTAGCTCTTGTTGCTTTCCTTCCATGAGTTGCTTTTCTTCTTTTAAAGGATCATATTTTATTCCTACAGGAAGCATAATAAAGAAAAAACAGAATTACCCTAAATTTAAATAAGTTTATTCTTAAAAAATCCTTGAAAATAATCGCTAATTCAAAGACTGCAAAAATTCAGAGTAAAAACCAATTTAATTTGCATTAACAATTATGAATTTTAAACACTAACTCAAAAAAGTCCCCCAAAGTATTCTGCAAGTATACTTCTATATCAAGTATAATTATGAAATGCAAAGATTTTTTCCATGCATGAAAAAGTATAACTTAATTATAATTTTAAAAATTTAACTTACTAGAAGAAGGCACTATGAGTAAATAAATTTCTTCCAATACAGCTTCAACTGGCTGAGTATAAAGGTTTTTCCAGGGAATTATAAGCTTAAGATTACCTATTTTTTTGAAGAAAAATAAACAGTACAAAAAGTATTATTCATTCAAATTATAGTTACTGTCAGCCTATTTTCTGTCAGGTATTAGAAGAGATAACAAACTGGCCCTTGTCCTTAAGAACTCAGTCATTTTACTGAAAGCTATTTTACAACCAAAACAAGCCTTTATTGCAATAATTTGAAATTACTGTATTTATATCAGAATTGTTAGAAAGTCTAGTACATTCTTCTTCCCTTAGTCAACAATCTTTGATATCATCTTCTTGAATTTCTCCAATTCTTACTTTAAACCCCATAAGCATTTTTCTTATACTTCAAAAAGGTAGATTATATACTTTATTTAAAGTGTGTGTATATGTTTTTCCATATGTGTGTATATAAAGAGAGAATATATATGATAATCATACATACATACAAGGGGGATGTAAAAAAACAATTTATTTATAAAAAATTGTGTATTTATTCTTACATGTTTAAACTTTTGTCACCTTCAAAGTACTCTCCATTTGATGTGATACACCTGTATCAAATGCTTTTTCCACTGCTCAAAACAGTTTTTGAACTTGTCAATTTTGATGCCTTTTAGTGTTTCTGCCGTTTTTGTTTTGCCTCTTGTACATGGGCACAGCGTTTCTCTTTGAGAGCTTTTTTCATCCAGGGAAATTAAAAAAGTCACTTGAGATGAGATCGGGTGAATAGGGCACGAGGTTATGCCATGCACAGTGTAGGCAGGTGCACTCATAAGTCACCCATCATGAAAGGAACAAACACGTTCAAAGAATCTCCAAAAAAATTTTCACTGAAACCAAATGCAGCTTCTCACAACACTAGCTGGTGCACTAATGCTGATGGTTCCTAGAACACTTAGCTAGCACAGAAAGCCTGTACTACAAGGGGCTTTCCCTCTAGAAAGATAATTCCAGGTTTTTTGCGTCCCCCCTCATATATTACTATATATAGTCTTATCTATATGAAAAATATACATACATATATACAATAAGATACAATAATAAAAATAACAAAAAATAATGGACAATATTTTTAAATTATTCAAACTAATGAAAATGTTTTAAGACAATCCAATAGCAAAGTGTTTTTTTAAAATATTTTTTAAAGTATTTTTTATTTCTTACATGTTTAAACTTTTGTCACCTTCAAAGTAGGCTTCTTGCTTTTAAAAAAAACACTATATATGGGGTTCATTATACTACTGACTCTAGTTTTGTATATTAAGAACACTTCCAGCTGGGCTCAGTGGCTCAGCCTATAATCCCACGCCTTGGGAAGCTGAGGTGAGTGGATTGCCTGAACCCACGGGTTCGAGACTCGCCTGGGCAACTTGGTGAGACCTCATCTCTACAATAAATCAAAAAATTAGCCGGGTGTGGTAGCGCGTGCCTGTAGTTCTGGCTACTTGGAGGGCTGAGGCAGAAGGATCTCGGAGCCCAGCAGCTCGAGGCTGTGGTGGCCGGGAGCGGCCACTGCACTCCAGTCTGGACGACAGAGAGAGACTCCAACTCAAAAAAAAAAAAGAAAAAGAATACTTCCATAATAAAAATTTGTAAAATTTTTAAAAAATTTTTTAAAAATGAGTTTCTAGATTTAGAAAGTTGTCATAGTTGGGGAAGAGACAGATTATTAAATATACTATGCTGCAGTAACTGGTTAATAATAGGAAAGGAAAAAAAACTACTTCACTCCATCCCTTTAAATAGCTCCCAGATTCCATGTTTAGAAAACCCCAAACAGAAAAAGATTTCATAATACGATGCCACTTCAGAGAAAAACTAACTATCTGAGTTTGGGGCGGGCGGGGTTGTTAGTGTGCTTGTTTTAAGAGATGAAGTCTTTGCTCTGTTACCCAGACTAGTCTGGAACTCCTGTTCTCGAAGCATTACTCCTGCCTCAACATCTCAAAGTGCTGAGATTCGAAGCATGAGCCACCACGCTCAGCCTCTAAACTACCTGCTTTCTAAAAGAAGAGTAACTTTCTAAGTTTTAAAATCAGAGAAGACAGGGATTATTTCAAATTTCTGTAGAGGTCAAAAATAAAACCTAATTAAATAAGCAGATTAAAAATAAACTGCAACAAATTTGACCCAGTTAATTTATTTATAAACGTACAAAACAGACTGCTTAAAACAAAAAAAGTAAATGAACAAAAAAGTTACAAAACTGTATAATCAAGGAAACAATAATGTGCCATTTTCATCACTAAATCTTTTTTTAAAAAACCAAACTCTTTTTCCTCTCTTTATAAAATGCAGATTCCTTGTAGAAAAAGTTGACAAATTCAGAAAAATATAATCGGATGTAATTCAAAAACCTTCCATACAAGACAATCGCTTCTAAAATGTGTATTTATATTTGATATACATGTAATCAATCTAACTGAGGAAAACCTTGAAAGATCAATGCTTAATAATAGCAAGGAGACAATACATTCCTATAAAAATGATTATTCTACAGTATCACTTGTTTGGAAATGTACACATCTTTCTTTCAACAAATTGTGCCCCTACTATATGTCAGGTAATACGCTAAGTGAGTATACATTAAAAATTAAACCTACTCAAGCTGGGCACAGTGGCTCACACCTGTACTCCCAGCATATGGGAGGCTGAGGTGGAAGAATCACTTGAGACCAGGAATTCAAGACTAGCCTTGGCAATATAGTGAGACCTTTTCTCTTCAAAAAAAATTTTTAAATCTGCCAGGTATAGTGGTACACACCTGTAGTCTCAGCTACTTGAGAGGCTGAAGCAGGAAGATCACTTAAGCCCAAAAGGTTGAGGCTGCAGTATGCCATGATCATACTGCTGCCCTGCAGCTTGGGCAACAGAGTAAGACTCTGACTCAAAAAACAAACAAACAAACAAACAAAAACACTTCTCAAAAAACTCAAGTGTCTCGTAGAACCAAAAAAAATATTATTCTCAAAATTATATTTGGTTTAGTCCAGCATACTTTCCACTGTCTTATATTACCACTGAAAATTACCTTATTATCATTTTTAAACAAGATCAGGCAAGAAAAAAGAGGGCAGGCATGCTCTAAAGAAAACAGGTCTATCTACTCTCCTGATATATATATATACATATATATATGTATATATTTTTAAACTTTTCTTGAACTGAGGTTAAATTTACATATCCTGAAACACAATAATCACCACCGTAAAATTCAATGACTTTTGTCAAATTCTTAAGTTACATAAAATATATGTCTTAATATTTTTGTACCAATAGAAAAATGAAATTATTCTACAATAGTCAAAATATGCATTCACTGATTATGGTACCAGAATATATGAGTTCAAATCAACTTGGACTATGAGAAATCCATGTTAACAAAAAAATTATAAAATTATAAATATAGCATAGTTACAATTATTTAAAATGTACATATGTAAAAAACTAAAAATATACAAAAATAAAAATACTATATGGAAAATATGGGTGATATCATCCCCCTCTTGTTCATGATAAATTGTCTTTAAATGGTGAAGGACAGAATTCTAATCACAGTAATGTAAGATGGTGAAAATTTTCTAAGACATACCATGTAATACCAATCTTAAGTACACAAAATTTTGAAGATCTTCATCATGTAATTTATGTAAGCTTTCAGAATACCTTGCTCCCTAATTGACACAGCTTCAACAACATTATATAAATCCTACTACAAAAACAATCTATATAACAAAAGCATTTCAAAGTACCAACTAAAAACACTATTACCTTGTACAACATTTAAACCAATAAAACTATACAACATAATTTAAGAAACATGACAGACAAGTTTTTATTAAATGTGCTAAAACCTCATATTCTAATTTTTTGCTTAAGGTATAAATTTATACTTAAGGTATAAATGAAAAACACTGATAAAATAACACACTATAAGAAATAAAACACAGCCAGGCTCGGTGGCTCAGCCTGTAATCCCGCGCCTTGGAGGCTGAGGTGAGTGGACTGCCTGAGCCCGAGGGTTCGAGACCCGCCAGGGCAAGTTGGTGAGACCTCATCTCTACAATAAATCAAAAAATTAGCCGGGCGTGGTAGCGCGCGCCTGTAGTTCCAGCTACTTGGAAGGCTGAGGCAGAAGGATCGCGGGAGCCCAGCGGGACGAGACTGTGGTGGCCGGGAGGGGCCGCTGCACTCCAGTCTGGGCAACAGAGTGAGACTCCAACTCAAAAAAAAAAGAAAAGAAATAAAACAATATTTTCTTAAAATCTAGAAAAACTTCCAGAGCAGAAATTCGTTTTCAGATTGGTCTCTCGTCACAGTGCCTGGATGAGCCAGACCCTACAATTTACACATAATATACCTAATATTGATCAGAATATAGCAATAGTTACTAGTCAGAAACCCAGGAAACTGAGACAATGAAGGTCCCTGTTACATGTAATTCTTGGCCTCTCAATTAATTCAACCTTAACAACTAATAAGATGCATAATTTCTTAGATATCAAATACTTCGTAAAGAATATATGAACCAACAATATTTTTAAGTTACACAACTAAGCTCTATTTAAACAAAAACACATAATTATTTTCAATTGATGCTCAGAAACATTAAAAAGATCACATTACAGAGATATTAGGTAAAGTATTCTGGTTTTGCATGTCCAGCAAGGAGGATATTAGTAATGAATATGGCTTACCTATATGACCAACTTTAACTTTAAATGGTACATCCAGTTGACTCTACAAAAAAAAAAAAGTGTGTGTGTATGTATACATATACGTGCAAAACATTTGTACATATAGTTAACAACACAAATACTTTCTTTTCCAAAAAAAATTATTTGAAGAGTTTTTTAATCAACTTACTTATTATTCTCCTTACCTTCAACAATACTTCTTTAATTGTATAAACATATAATTGCAAAATTATTATCATATCCATAAAATTCAGGGAGGCTGAATAATTGGGGGAAAGGGTCTACAATAATAATGACCACAGAAGCTATCCAAATCAAATCATTACTACTTTTATATTATTTAAGAAATGAAACATTTCGAGGTCAGTTTGTGCTTTTAGGGAGATTAAAACTCCCACTTTGCAAAATTTACATATTGCAAAAAATATTTTCAAAAAAATTCTCCCCATTCAATAGATAAAAGGGCAGCCTTTTCAATAACCAGTACTGGGAAAAGTGGATTTTCACTTGCAAAACCATGGAGCTCAATCCTTGCCATATACCACAGATAAAAATTTACTCAAAATGGATCGACCTAAACGTAAGAGCTGGAACTATAAAACTCTTAAAGGAAAACATAAGAGAAAATCTTCATGATATTAGATTCAGTAATGATTTCTCGAATATGACAACAAAAGCATAGGCAATAAAAAAAAAAATAGATGAACTGGTCTTTACCAAATTAAAAAACGTTTCGGCTGTCAGGAGGCTGAGGTGGAAGGATAGCTCAGAGGGGAGCTCACCCAAGAGTTCAAGGCTGCAATGAATTGTGACTGAGTCACTACACTCCAGTCTGGATGACAGAGACAGATCTCTATCTCTAAAAATAGTATAATAATAAATAATTTAAAACTTTTGTGTATCAAAGGACACTATCAACAGAGGGATAAGGCAACACATCAAATGGGGGGAGATCTTTGTAAATTATGTATCTGATAATGGGTCAACATGCAGGATATACAAAGAACTCCTACAAGTCAGCAACAACCAAAAGCCTGATTAAAGAATATCAAAGGACTTGGATAGACGTTTTTTCCAAAGGACATATGCAAGTGGCAACAAGCATATGTAAAGATGCTCAACATTACTAGTCATTAAGAAAATGCTAATCAAAACAAGATACTACTTCATAGCCATCAGGGTGGCTATAAAAGAACTTAAGAAAAAAACAGAAAATAATAAATGTTGAAAGATTTGGAGAAGATGGAACCCTCGTGTATTTCTAGAGAAAATGTAAAATGGTGCAACTGCTATGGAAAAACACCTTGGCAGCTCCTGAAAAAGCTAAAGATGGAATCACCTTATGATCTAGCAATTTCTTTTAGGTATATACTCAAAGAAACTGAAAGCAGGAACTGAACAGATACATGTACACCAAATTTTACTGCAGCATTACTCACAAGAGCTAAAAGGCAGAAACCAAGAGTTCATCAACAGATGAATGGATAAACAAACTGTAGTATACACACACAACGGAATATTACTCAGTCATAAAGAGAAATGACATTCTGATGCATGCTACAACATGGGCAAACGTTGAAAACATTATGCTAAGGGCAATAATCCAGACACAAAAGGATAAACATAGCATGATTCCATTTGTAAGCCTTGGATAGGCAAATTCAGAGACAGAAAGTAGATCAGAGGTTACCAGAGTCCACAGGGAGAGGAAATTAGTTATTTCTTAATGGTTACAAAGTTTCTCCTAGAGAAGTGAAAAAGCTTTGAAAATAAATACTAGTGAGGGTTGTACAACATTGTGAATGTGATTAATGCCACTGAATTGTACACTAAAAATGATTAAAATGATGTTAAAGATAAAACTTAAAAATGACTGGAAAATAGGCTAAGCATTCAAAATAAATATTCAAAATGTATTTTAAACAGAAAACATTACACAGTCAGTTTGTGATTTTAGGGAGATTAAAACTCCACTTTGCAAAATTTATTAAATTCAATAACTTTACAAATTTTCATAGTCAAAACCTACCAGGGCATTTTCCTTAATCTGAAGATTCTTGAGGGCCACAGCTCCTAAAAAAGATTGTATATATTTTAAAAAACCGAAACAATCAGATGTTTTTCATTTAAAGTTAAGTATGCTTCATTCCTATTATACTAAGAAAAAATAATCATAAATAACAGAAAATATAATCTACCATGAGCTTATTTGCTCATCTTCATTCTTCTCCATGGTGTAAGATGGCATGTTCGACAAAAACTTCACTTATTGTCATTTTTGACCTCTGCAACTGTAGTTCAATGTTAACATATACAAACATTTTAATCAGAATTATACAAACAATATACACCTAACAAAGTAGTATGATACTGGATCAATATACAAAAAAATGAATTGTATTTCAATATACTTGCAATGAACAGCTGGACAAAAACTGTTTAATCCAAAATCAGTAATCCTCAAAGTATATAAATATAAGTTTCCCAAATTCATAAAATAGAAAATGAAAAAAATAACAGAATGTCTAAGAACTGTAGGACAATTTTGCAAAAGCCGTAGCATACAGTTAATGGTACCACCAGAAAGAAAAAAAAGAGAAAATCAAAAAAAATTTCCTAAATTAATAATAAAAACACCATAGGTTTAGAAAGCTCAGAAGACACCAAACAGGATAAATACCAAAATATCTACATGTAGGCATACCATAATCAAAATGAAGAAAAACAAAGACAAAGATAATCTTATAAGACAGAAGGAAAATTCATTAACTACAGAGCTACAAGTATAAGATTTATATTATACTCTTTACAAACCATGAAAACAAAAAAGAGTAAAATAGGTAAAGTGTTGAAAGAAAACAATAACCAACCTAGAACTCTGTACTTAAATTATCTTGC
Organism: Carlito syrichta; assembly: GCF_000164805.1. Classification (NCBI taxonomy): domain Eukaryota; kingdom Metazoa; phylum Chordata; class Mammalia; order Primates; family Tarsiidae; genus Carlito; species Carlito syrichta. The sequence continues at coordinate 194,278 of NW_007247820.1, forward strand.
AGAAGTGAAAGGAGAGTGATGTCAGAGAGATGGCCTTCTAGGAAGCTACAGGCTCTCATTCCCCTCAAAAGAAAAAGTCACACTCAAAACAGCAGGCATTTCCATAGTATTTTCATTCCCCTTTGCCCCATCCTCTCCCAACATGGAATCCACCCACTCCTCACTTCCTTCCTCAATCTACAAGGAAAACAGTGGAACTGGTTTGCAGTGTTCTGGACTGTCTGAGGACTGCTGAAAAGACTGGTGTCTGTCTCACATGACTTGGAACTCAGGCAGAGTTTGGAGATAAAGTTGAAGGCCAATAAAAGCAGTGATGGATGCCACAACACATAGAGCTGCCTAAAACCGTACACCTGCAGTTGTATAGGGCAAGAGATTAAGGGCAGAGAAATACAACAGACTATCGAAGGCTCTGAGAAGAAGCAGAGGTGGGAATCTAAGGGAAAATGAGACATTGTAAAATAAGTTGTATATATGAGGGAATTGAGAAAAGAGCATACACACAGGCCAAGGGATGATGGATGCCCAGAAAAGGCCTGAGAAGACCTAAGCCTTTATTCGGGAGTCACTGGTGAAGGCCTTTCCCAACAGAGAGCAAGTCTGCAAAGACTGAGAAAGGTGGCTGTCTTATCAAATGCCCAATTTTCAATAAAAGGTCACAAAGTATATAAAAAAAGAAAAACATGGTTCATTCAAAAAAGCAAAATAAACCTTAAGAAACCAACTGTAAAAAAATACAGGCTTAAAATTTACTAGAAAAAGACTTTTAAAAACAACTTTTAAAAATGCCCAAAAAACTAAAGAAAAACAATGACAAAGAACTAAAATGAATCAGGAAAACTATATATAAACAAAATGAGGATATCTACAAAGAGGGAGAAATTAAAAAATATAAAAAAGAGCCAAACAAAAATTCTGCAACTGAAAAATACAATAACTGAATTGAGAAATTCACTAGGGAAAATCAATACCACATTCAAAGAGACAGAAGACAGAATCAGCAACTTAAAGATAGGTCATTTGAAATTAAAAAGTGAGGTACAGAAGACAAAGAAAAAAAAGAAGAAAAACAAAACCGAAGGGACTTGCAGGATATCATGAAGTGGACCATTACATACATTATGTTAGTCTCAGAGAAAGAGAGATAGACAAAGAATCAGAGAGCTAATTTGAGAAAATAATAGATAAAAATTTACCAAACTTAAGGAAATACATGGATATACAAATCCAAGAATCTCACCAAACTCTCTTACTAGGAGAAATCTAAAGAGACCCACAATGAGAGACCTGATAAACTGTTGAAAGCTAAAGACAAAGAAAGAATCTTAAAAGTAACAAGAAGAAAAAAAAAACTTGTCATGAACATGGGATCCTAATTAAGATTATCAGTGGATTTCTCAGCAGAAACCTTGAAAACCAAAAAGTGTTATATTTAAAATGCTGAAAGAAAAACTTAGGCCAAAATATTCTATCCAGTTAAAATCTCCTTCAAAAATAAAGGAGGAATTAAGATATTCCCAGATAAACAAAAGCTGAGAGAGTTCATTTCCATTATACTTACCCTACAATAAATTCTAAAGGGATTCCTTCAAGTTGAAAAGAAAGGACACCAGACAGTAACACAAAGCAATAGGAAAATAAAGTTCTCTAGTAAAGGTAAAAACGTGGCAAATATAAAAACCAATATTATTGTAATTTTGACTTTATCATCTTTTTATTCTATCACAGGATTTAAAAGACAAAAGTATTTTAAAAATTATGAGTCTATGTTAAGGGATACACAATGTATAAAGATGTCATTTGTTAGCTGGGCTCGGTGGCTCAGCCTGTAATCCCGCGCCTTTGGGAGGTTGAGGTGAGTGGATTGCCTGAGCCCGCGGGTTCAAGACCCGCCTGGGCAACTTGGCGAGACCTCATCTCTACAATAAATCAAAAAATCAGCCTGGCGTGGTAGTGCATGCCTGTAATTCCGGCTACTTGGAAGGCTGAGGCAGAAGGATCGCCAGAGCCCAGCAGGTCGAGGCTGGGGTGGCCGGGAGCGGCCACTACACTCCAGTCTGGGCGACCAAGTGAGACTCCAACTCAAAAAAAAAAGATGTCATTTGTTACATAAATACCAAAAAACAGGGGAAGGGTAGTTAACAGCTATAAAGAAGTTTTGGTATACAACTAAAGTTAAATTGGTATCAGTTTAAAATACAATGCTATAACATTAGGATGTTATATATAATCCCTGTGACAATCACAAAGAAAATATCTTCAGAATAAACACAAAAGGCAGTCAGCATGGTGGCATGCACCTATAGTCCCAGCTTCTCAGGAGGTGGAGGTGGGAGGATCACTTGAGTCCAGGAATTCAAATCCAGCTTGAGCAACATACCAAAATCTTGTCTTTAAAAAAATAAATAAAATATGCACAACACACACAAAGAAATCAAAATTGCTACAAAAAAATCAACTAAACACAGAGGAAGACAGTTTACGACAGAAAAGAAATGCTATAAAACATTCAGAAATTAATTAGCAAAATGGCAATACTAAGTCCTTCCCCTATCTATAATTACTTCAAATATAAATGTTCTAACTCCTCAATCAGAAGACACAGATAGGTAGACTGAATTAAAATAAGCAGAAGTCAACTGTATACTGTCTACAAGAGACTCACTGTGGCTCAAAGAACACATACAAGTTAAAAGCAAAAGAATGAAAAAAGAAATCCCATAGGAAAAAAATAATCAAAAGAGAGGAAGGATAGCTACATGTCAGGCATCCCTAATCCAAAAACCCAAAATGCTCCAAAATCCAAAACTTTTTGAGGGCTGACATGATCCCATAAGTGGATGAAAAAGGTGAAGATGACATTGTTAACACTGCAGAAAAAGTGTCTACAGACCACATGATGAAAATGTGTGGTGGACTTACTGAAAGACTAGAGCACCATGCATTCATAACAGAACAAGAAATCATATCAGTTTATAAAATAAAAAAGAGACTTCTAGGACAAAAACCATTGTTAGTGAAGCATATGGCACTGGAGGAAACATTTTTAAAAGTCACACAGCAGAATGCCTCCTTAACCCTAAAGGATCCAACTACTGATCCTTCAACTGCTTCTGATGTTTCTTCTCACCTAAAAAAATAAATTACATTGTACAGTAACCTTTTAAATCAAAAAACAGTCTCATAGGTGAAAGCCTCCATCATTTACTGCTGCTATTACTTAATAACTGACACACATATTCTGGTGAGGCTACTGTGCAGCTTACCCACCCTGAAGACATTATTTTTTCACTCTATGGATGGTATGTCATATGTCTTACTGTTAAGAACTTGTGTGTGAATAAGTGTAAGAAAATGACTGCTTATCAGTAGCATATAAATTCAGAGTCAGGAATGATGGTGATGTCCAAACAGCCACAGATTGTCCACATGGGTGGCTGAAATAGTGATACCTTTCCTTTCTGATGGTTCCAATGTACACAAACAGTTTCACGTACATTATTAAAAACATAGTATAAAATTACCTTTGGGCTATGTGTATAAGGTGCATATAAAACATAAATAAATTTCATGTTTAGATTTGGATTCCATCCCCAAGATATCTCATTTGTATACACAAATATTCTAAAATCTGGGGGAGGGGGGAAATGAAATGACATTACATAATGATAAAAGGTAGCTCGTGCCTGTAATCCCAGCACTTTGAGAGGCTGAGGCAGGCATACTGCTTGAGCCCGGGAGTTGAAGGCCAGCCTGGGCAACATAGTGAAACCTCATCTCTTTTTAAAAATTCAGAAATATTAGCCAAGGTGGTGGCGAGCTCCTGTAGTCCCAGCTACTGGGAATGCTGAGGTGGAGGGATAGATTGCCTGAGCCCAGGAGGTTGAGGTTGCCATGAGCCATGATTGTTGTGATCAGGCCATTGCACTCCAGGCTGGGTGAAAGGGTAAGATTGTGACTCAAAAAAAAAAAAGATAAAAGCGACACTTCACTAGGAAGATATAACAATTATAAACATATATGTATCAAAACCAGACCACCAAAACATATGAAGCAAACATTGACAGAATTGAAGAAATAGATAGCACTACAGAAATAGTAGGAGACTTTAATTTCATTTTCAATAATGCACAGAACAACCAGACAGAAAATTAATGAGGAAACGGAGGACTTAAACAACACTATCAACAAATTGGAACAAAATACTTATACAGAACACTCAACCCAACAACAGCAGTATATATATTTTTCTCAAATGCAAGGGACAGTCTCAAGAATATGTTAATAAGTCACAAAACAAGCATCAAAAAATTTTTAAAAGAAGATGTACAAATGGCCAACATGTATGTGAAAAAAATGCTCAGCATCACTAATCACCAGGGAAATGGAAATCAAAACCATTTGAATTTTGAATCAAAACCAAATGAAGTATCACCTCACCCCAATTAGAATGGCTATCATCAAAAAGACAAATAACAAATGCTGGTGTGACTGTGAAGAAAGGAGAACACTTATACATTGTTGATGAGAATGTAATTTAGTATAACCATTATAAAAAAACAGTATGGAATTTCCTCAAGATATTAAAAATAGAACTACCAGATGATCCAGCAGTCCCACTACTGGATAAATATCCAAAGGAAATTAAATTAGTTGAAGAGATAGCTGCACTTCCATGTTTACTGCAGCACTAGTCACAAAAGCCAAGATACAGAATCAAACTAAGTATCCCTCAACAGATGAATGGGTAAAGAAAATGTAATATATATACATAATGAAATACTAGACCTCATTTTAAAAAAGAATGCAAGCCTGCCCTCTGTGGCAACATGGGTGAATCTGGAAGACACTATGCTAAGTGAAATAAGCCAGGCACAGAGTGACAAATACCGCATGATCTCACTCATGTGGAATCTAAAAAAGTTGGTATCACAGAAGTAGAAAGTAGGATAGTGGTTGCCAAAGGCTAGGGAGGAATGGGAAGAGAGAAAATAGGGAAAGACTGGCCAATGGATACAAAGTTATAGTTAGGAAGAATAAGTTCTGGTGTTGTACTGCACAGTAGGGTGATTATGGTTAATAACATTTTACTTTAAAATATCCAGAAGAGAGTATTCTGAATGTCCTCACCACAAAGAAATAATAAATGGATATATTAAATACTGATTTGACTCTTTACACAATGTACACATTTGTTAAAACATCACACTTCACTCTACTATTTATAATTACTATGCATCCATAAAAACAAAATTTTTAAATTTTAAGATTGAAATCATGGAGGTATAACAATGGAATGAATTTAGAAATAAACAGCAGATGGAAAACGGAACAATCCACAAATATGTAAAATCTAAGCACTCTTAAATGAGAAATGGGTCAAAGAAGAAATCACAAGAAAATATAGAAAATATCTCAAGACAAATGAAAATTTTTAAAAATACCATCATAATTAATAAAATATAGCAAAAACAGTGCTAAGGAATAGAAAAACAAATCAACAAAACCAAGAGTTAGTTCTCTAAAAATATCAACAAAATTGATAAGCCTTTAACTAGATTGACTACCAAAAAAAAAAGTCAAATAATTTAAATCAGAAATGAAAGAAAAGATACTTTGAATTTTAGAAATAAAAATAATTATAAGAAAGTATGATGAACAGCAATAAATTAGATAACCTAGATGAAATGGATAAATTCCTGGAAAAACACAACATACTAAGACTGAACCTTAATAAAAAATAATTATCTGAACATACCTATAACTATTAAGTAGACTAAATCAGTAATCAAAAAAAGGCCTTAACAAAAAAGAAGTGCCCAGGATCAGATTGTTTCACTAGTAAATTTACCAAACATTTAAAAAGGAATGAACATCAACTCTGCTCAAACCCTTCCAAAAAAACTGAAGAGAAGGGAACACTTCCAAACTCATGCTATGAGGCCAGCATTACTGAGATATCAACGTCTGATAGATACTAACATTAAGGCCTGGTGCAGTGGCTCATGCCTGTAATCCCAGCACTTTGAGAAGCCAAGGCTAGAGGATTGCTTGAGGCCAGTAGTTCAAGACCAGTCTGGGCAACATAGCAAGACCCCATTTCTATTTTAAAAAATCAAAAAAGTAGTCAGGCATGGTAACATGCATCTGTAGTCCAAGCTACTCGAGAAGCTGAGACAGAGGAGCCGAGGAGCCCAGGAGCCCAGGAGCCCATGAGCCTATGAGTCCAGAAGCTGAAGACTACAGCAAGCTATGATTGCACCACTGCACTCCATCCCTGGCAAATGAGACTCAGTTTCAAAAAAGAATAAAAATAAATAAAATAAAATAAAACTGCAGACCAATATCCCTGGTGACTAGACAAAATACTAGCAAACAAGATTTAACAGCACCTTAACAGTATCACACACCATGACCCACCCAGCATATTTCCAGAATGCAAGAATAATTCAACATATGAAAATCAGTGTAATACACCACTGCAACAGAATGAAGGTGGAAAAAAACAGATAATCATCTCAATTAATGAAGAAAATAATTTTAAAATATCAGCACACTTCCACGATAAAAAATAAAAACTCAACAAACTAAAAACAAAACAACTACTTCAACATAATAAAGGCCACGTATATATGTATAAAGAACACACAGTTAACATTCTCAGTGATGAAAAACTGAAATCTTTTCCTCTAAGATCAGAAACAAGATAAGGATGCCCACTTTTGTCACTTCTATTCAACATATCACTGAAAGACCTAGCCACAGCAATTTGGCAGAGAAAGGAAATAAAAGATATCCAAATGGAAAGGAAAAAGTAAAATTATCTCTGTTCACAGACAGCATGATCTTATATGTAGAAAACCCTAAATATTCTACCAAAAAAACTGTTAGAATTAAAATATTTAGCAATGTTGCCGGATACAAATCAATTATGTTTCTATTCACTAACAATAAACAACACACAAAGGAATAAGAAACAATTCCATTTACAAGAACATCCAAAGTTATAAAAGTACTTAGGTATAAACTTAACCAAAGAGGCTCATGACTTGTACAATGAAAACTGTATGTTGCTGAAAGAAATTAAAGAAGACACATATAAATGTTAAGACATTCCACATTCATGGATTGGAAAACTTAATATCATTAAAATGACAATACCATCCAAAACAATCTACAGATTTATTTCAATTCATATCAAAACTCTAACATTTTTTGAAGAAATAGAAAAATCCATGTTTTAAATTTACATGGACTCTCAAGGAATCCTGAATAGCTCGATTTTGACAAAGAGGAAGAAAGTTACAAGTCTCACATTTTTCTGATTTTATAACTCACGAAAGCCCTATTAATCAAAACAATATGGTACTGGCATACAGATACACAAACCAATAGAATAGAAAAGAAAGTTAATATAAACCCTCACATCTATAGTCAAATAATTTTCAACAAGGTGCCAAGGATATTCAACTTTGAAAGGACAGTCTCTTCAACAACAGTTGAAGAAACAGGATATCAAAAAGCAAAAAAAATGAAGTTAGACCCTTATCTTACACCATATTCAAAGATGTACTCAAAATGGACCCAAAAGCTAAACATGAAACCTAAAACTATAAAACCATATAAACCATAGAAGAAAAGTTCCACAGCACTGGATTTTGCAACGATTTCTTGGGTACGACGACAAAAGTGCAGTCAACACAAGAAAAATATAGATGAAGTGGACTTTACCAAATTTTAAAACTTCTGTGCACCACAGAACGCTATCAACAGTGAAAAAGCAGTCAACAAAATGAGGGGAAATACCTACACATCATATATCTGATAAGGAGCCAATACCTAGGAGATAAATGTAGATATATGTATAGGTATCTATTTATCTATCTCTCTATATATATACTGGGGTGCCAAAAAAAGGTATACACATTTTAAGAGATGTTATCTATGTGTTACTTTTCCAAGTTGAATTGAATTACAGTAGCAATGTGTAACTGCAGAAGTCATATGTGATTTGTATTCATCTTTTGTTATTGGTATATACATAGTATCACAATTTTAATACAGTTTTTCCCTTTCTTAAGATGTGTATACAATATTTTGGCACCCTCTTATATAAACTCAACAACAAAAAGCCAACCTGATTAAAAGATAAATAAAGGTTCCAAATTCCATAAGGGTGTTTTCTGCATTTTCAAAGGTTCTTATAGTTTGAGGTCTTACTTTAAGTCTTTGATCCATTTAGAGCTGATTTTTGTGTATGTTGATAGGTAGGGGTCTTGTTTTAATCTTCTGCATGTGGTCAGCCAGTTTTCCCAGCACCATTTACTGAATAGGTTCTCCTCTCCCCAGTGGTTGTTGGTAGAGGTTTTGTCAAAGATAAGTTGGTTGAGAAATTGAGGTTTTGATTCTGGAATCTCTATCCTGTTCCATTGGTCCATATGCCTATTCTTGTACCAATACCAGGCTGTTTTGATTATTGTAGCCTTATAGTAAAGACTAAGGTTTGGAAGTGTGATACCTCCCGCTTCATTTCTTTTGCTAAGTATTGTGTTTGGCTATTCGTGGTCATTCATGTTACCATACGAATTTCTGTACTGTCATTTCCAGGTCTGAGAAGAATGATGTTGGTAATTTAATAGGTATTGTGTTGAATCTGTAGGAGAAATCCACATTGCCTTTGGTAGAACGGACATCTTAACAATGTGAAGTCTTCCTATCCATGAGCATGGAATATTTTTTCATTTGTTTGTGTCTTCTTGGATTTCTTTGAGCAGTTTTGTAGTTTTCATTGTAAAGGTCTTACAATTCTCTAGTTAGGAAGATGCCAAGGTATTTCACTTTTTTGTAGCTATTGTGAATGGGATTGTACTTTTTATTTGGTTCTCTGCCTGCTTGCTGTTGGTCTCCCACTGGGAATATACACAGAGGAATTAAAATCAACCAAAAAATCTACAAAAAAGATACTTGTACACACATGTTTACTGCAGTACTATTCACAATAGCAAAAACATGGAACCAACCAGACTGCCCATCAAAACTGGACTAGATTTTTTAAAAAATGTAGTACATATACACAATGGAGTATTTTGCAGCCATAAAGAAGGACAAACATATGGATTTCACAACAACTTGAATGGATTTATAGTCTATCATACTCAGTGATCTATCACAGAAACAAAGAACAGAGTACCACATGTTCTCACTCATAAGCAGACGCTGAACATTTACCATAATACTATAAGAAAGGGATTGGCAGTAGTGGAACACTGACAGGTGGGGCACGGGAGACACAACATCAATAAGGGGTACCTGATCTCAAACCAGGCAAGTAGGGACCAAAGGGAGGCCCACATTTACCTATACGATGACCACTTATATACCTAATCCTGAATTGTACCACACATCTTTAAAATAAAATTTTTAAAAATTTTTAAAAAGACGAATAAAGGAATAAATAGACATTTCTTCAATGAAGGTATACCCATGGCCAATAAGCTCCAATAAGCCCACAAAAAGATGTTCAACATCACTAATTAGATAAATGTCATGAAAACTAAGAGACAGTATTTGATACCCATCAGGACAGCTACTATCAAAAAAGAGAAAGTAAGCATTGACAAAGATGTAAAGCAACTGCACCCCGATACACTGCTGGTGAGAATGTAAAATGGTGCAGCCACTATTTATATAGGGAGTAAGATGGTTCCTCAAGAAATTAATAACAGAATTATCATATGATCTAGTAATTCCACTGAGTATACGCCCCCAAAATTTGAAAGTATAGACATAAACTCAAAGAAAAATACTCATGTTTACAACAGTATTATTCGAAATAGCCAAAAGGTGGAAGCAGCCCAATTATCCATCAACAGATGAATGGAGAAACTAAATATGATAAATACATACAATGGGGTATTATTCAGTCTGAAAAATTACTGAAATTCTGACATATGCTATAGCATGTATAAACCTAGAGGACATTATGTCAAGTGAAAGAAACCAGTCACAAAGGGCAAACACTGTATAATTCCACTTATATGGGGTACCTACTTTTTCAAATTCATAGAGATAAAAAGTAGAATGATGGTTATCAGGGTCTGGGAACAGGGTAGAATACGCACTCACTGCTTAATGGATATGGTATCTCGGTTTTGTAAAACAAAGAATTCCAGAGCTGGATGATGGGGATGGTTACACAACACTGTAAATGTACTTCATGACATTAAAGTATACACTTAAAATGATTAAGATGATAAACATTATGTGCATTTTATTGCAATTTTTTAAATGGGGGGAAATGAAGTAGAAATAAAGACTTTCCAAGACAAACAAAAACTGATGGAATCTGTTGCAGGTAGATCTTCCTTGCAAAAAATATTAAAAAGGATTTCTTCAGAGAGAAGGAAATGATTTAAGTCAAAAACTCAGACTTACAGGTGCATCAGAGAAATAACAGAAGTTAAAATTAAGTCCTTTATTCCTCCTTCTTCTTATATTATCTAGTAGAAAACTAGTTGTTCAAAATACTAATAGCAGCAATGCATTCGATGATTACAGCTTATGAAAGTGACATTAATGACAATAATGTTCCAGTGGGCAGAAAGAAGGCATTTGAGTCCACTGTTGTAGGATACCTCTATTATCCATGAAGCAGTATAGTATTATTTGAATGTGAACTTACATTAGTTTTAAATGAAAGCTGCAAATTCTGAGATAACTACTCAAAAAATTAAGAGGTATAATTGATACGCTAAGAGGAAAAACAAAATCATATTAAATGATTTAAATTTAAAAATTAAATGATTTAAATTAAAAAATTTAAATCAATTAAAACCAGAGAAGGCAGGAAGAATGGAATTTTGTTTTAAAGGAAACATAGTGGTACAACAAACAGAAAACAGCTATAAATATGATAATGTCAAAGGAAAAAAAACTTTTTTTCTCTCTCTACTCTCAAGTTCAACACTGAACCCTTCTGTGATCTTCTGTGAGATGTGTGGGGTTTCTCCCCACAACACCAAACAATTCTCCAGCAAACACCAATTGAGTGTCTGTCCTACACTCAACTCAATAATGAGTGAAAACAGAAAAAGAGGTATGTATGACAGAAAAAAAATCAGAATACTGGGTACCTCTGAAGATGAGAGTAGGAATGATTGCGAAAGGTCAATAAAAAACTTTCTGAGGTGATGGTCATGTTCTATGTCTTGATTAGGTTTGGATTACACATGTGTATATATTTGTCAAAAATCAGTCAATATACGCTTAAGGTTTGTATATTTTCTTCTATATAAATTCTACCTCCAAAGGAAAAAATAAGCAAATATTGAACTGTAATTAACGATATGTATGCTGACATGCATATCATCTACTTGACCTCTACAACTTACTTTGAAATGCATTTAATAACATGAATTAATGCATGGATAGAAAGATGAATAGGTATGTGACAAAATAAGTATATATGTTAAATATCAGTAGTATTCCATTGTACGGATATGCCAGTTTGTTGATCCACTCACTTGTTGGTGGATACTTGGATTGTTTCCCATTTGGGATTATTAAAAATAAAGCTGCTATGAACACTTGTGTGGACACATACTTTTATTTCTCTTGGGTAAACATCTAGGTGTGCAACGGCTTGATCATATGACAGATGTATGTTTACCTGTTTTAAGAAATTGCCAAACTGTTTTCCAAAGTTGTAAAATTTACATTCCAAGAAGCCACATAATCGAGAGTTCCAGTTTTCCCATATCCTCACCACCACTTGATATGATCAGCAATAAAAAGAAATAAACTATTGATTGTACTACCACATGGATGAATCTTAAAATAATTATGCTGAAAGCTACACTGAAAGAATATATACTGTAACAATCCCATTTATATAAGATTCTAGAAATTCTAGAAAACTCAAGCTAATATATAGTAACAGAGAGTGAATCAGTGTTTGCTTGGAAACAAGAACGAAAGGGGAAGGAAGCTAAGAGACAGTTTATAAAAGGGCACAAGGAAACTCTTGAGATATGTTTATTATCTTGACTGTTATGATTATTACCTGCATGCATACATAGACCAAAACTTATCCAACTGTAGACTTTAATATGTACATTTTCTGTACATCAATTATACCTCAATAAAGCTGCTAATATATATTAAATGATGAGCTCTAAAACAATGAGTATATGGAAATGAACTGCAAAATCTCATAACATTTTCCATAATATAATAAAATCATTCATCCCTTTTAAAGTACTATGAAAGTATCTTAGAACATGGATATAAAATTAATATTTAAGGAATTAGAACTGGTAATTACCACTAGACTGTGGTAATTCTTACAGTCTAATTTTTAATCACTAGACTGTAAGAATCATGTTTGATTCCCCAGTATATTCCTATCACATAAGAATGACTCCTTAAAATCAGAATCTGTACCCTGACTGAATCTTCATCTTCTTGTACAGCCCCTGATATAATGGGGATATGCAGCAAATTGCCACTAAATATAAGACTCTATTATGAAAAGAAAACTGGGAGATTAATATTTCAAAAACAGAAATGCATGTTAGTTAAAAGGCAAGAAGTCTGAGTTTCTAATGTTAAAAAATGTGTCAGGTATTACCAAAATATAACAAATTTGTCCCAGTACTGATTCTGGAGAAAACACAAAATGGAGAGGAGGAAGACTAATTTAAGAAAGAGCTATAAAGTACAGATATTTTGTGTTATAAATAATAATTCTAATCACACAAGCCACCTTTTCTACTGCTTTCATCTTTAAATTTCTAATATTTTTGTCCTGAATGTCCTCTTAAAATATACCCAATGTCACAGTCCCCAGTGTCATTTGTTTTAAAAAACAGACAAAAAAGAGATTTTGGTGTCCTATTCCAGATAAGTAATTTATAATCTCTGGGGAGGGATTCAAAACTCTGTATTCATAACAAGCATGGTTGATTCTGATGCAGTATAGCTCTTAAAGAAAATAGGTGAAATGCTAGAGTGCTTGAGAAAGTTGGGAGGATGCATATCAGATGAGTCTATGAAATATTACCACCTCTCTAACTATATCTTTCTAACTATATATGGGAAGGGTGGAGAATTGAAAATAGAAGTGTATAAAAAATACTCCTTACCAACATAAAAATTTGTCCCGGAATGAAGCTCAATTCCTTTTTACCTCTCTACAAACAGATGCTTCCAACACTCAGGCTACTTACTGTATCGGACCCAGTACCATGTAACCCTTCTGCAGCATTATAATTAAGCCAGGTTTTAGGAAACTCCTCATTCATATATAACAAAGTTTCTAAGGGAAAATGGATTCAGATTTCCAAAGAATCATCTCAGAAACTAATTTTCAGAGCACTATCTATTATTAGTAGTTTCTGAATATTAGCTGACACTACTAACATGCTAATAGTGATATTAGCTGGATTATTACACAGAAACCTAGCAAAAGCACATCTTTACAACCACTAACTGGCCAGGTGCTGTGGTTCATGCCTGTAATCCCAGCACTTTGGGGGGTCAAGGCGGGAAGATTGCTTGAGCCCAGGAGTTTGAGACCAGCCTACACAACATAGCAAGACCTCATCTCTACAAACACACACACACACATACACACACACACACACACACACACACACACACACACACACACACACACACCCAACTA
>NW_007247820.1:207981-312463 GCF_000164805.1 Carlito syrichta
AGAATTGTCCCTCAACCTTCATTCAACTCATTTCTCTGTGACCTGTGAAATGTGGGCAACAAGCTTCCATTGTTTTGTAATAAGATGGGTCAAAAAGAGTGATACTGTATACATGATTTTTTTTTTTCCAAGTAAAATAAACAAGGATGGGTGTCTGGGGCTAGAGGGGAATTGTGAGCAACCTTGAGTGGTAGAGAACCAGCAGCGGTGTCTGCGGGTAATCAGGAGCCAGTGACATGCAGACCTACCTCCAAGGATGACTGCAAGTCAAGGAAGTTCGTGCAAGAGCCTCGGATGGGCGCGGTGACTCACGCCTGTCATCCCAGCGACTTGGGTGGTAGAGGCGAGAGGATTGCCTGAGCCCAGGGTTTTGAGACCAGCCTGGGCAACACGGCGAGACTTCATCTCCACAATAAGTCAAAAAATTAACCAAACGAGGTGGCACATGCCTGTTACCCTCGTTCACACACACACACACACACACACACACACACACACACACACACAACTACTAATAGGTCCTTCACATTAGACCATAAAATATCAAGATCCTCATCCTAACACTTTCCTGTGAAGCATCTAGTTTATATTATAGAAATTTCAAACAATGCTTTTTAAAAAAATCTCTAAGTTTATCAAAAGTTACTAACAAAAGTTTTTAAATACTCCAATTATTTATAAGTTTAATTTATTACAATACAACCAATATCTATAACATAAAACATCGACATGTAATTTTTAAAATTATGTGATAAATACTAAAGTTGGAGGACTCACACTACCTAATTTCTAGACTTACTACAACGCTATGGTTACCAAGACAGTGTAGTACTGGTGAAATAACAGACACGCAGATTGGAGGGACAGGAAAAATCCACACAATATTAAGTCTACTGATTTTTTACAAAAGGACAAAGATAATTCAATGGAGAAAGGATAGTCTTTTTAACAAATGGTGCTGAACAACTGAATATTTGCATCCAGATGCCAAATGAACTTCGACCTTCAACCCACATCATACACTTTACACAAAAACAGATCTATAACCTTTTACTTTTAAGTAATACTACAAAACATCTAGAAGAAAACATAAAACATCTTCATGACTGGGTTAGGTAAAGACTTCATAGAGATGATACCAAAAGACATGACTCCTAAAAGAACATTTTTTATAAAACGGGCTTTATCAAAATTAAACACGTTTGCTCTGCAAGAGAGAATGAGAAAAGACTGGGAGAAAATATTTCCAAATCACATATCTGACAAAGAACTTGTAACAAAAGAGCTCTCAATACTCAACTATAAGAAAAACACTTTGGAAAAGAGTTTGGCAGTTCCTCAAAATTTTAAACATAGAATTATCAGATGACCAGCAATTCTACTTCCAGGTATATACCCAGGAGAATTTAAAACACATGTCCACAAAAAAAACTCGTACATGAATGTTCATAGTGGCATTATTCATAATAGTCAAAAAGTGAGAATAACCTAAATGTCCATCAACTGGTATTTGTATAAACAAAATGTAGTACATTTATACAAAGAACATTACTTAACCATAAAAGGGAATGAAATATTGATATTTGTACATTCCACAAATGAATGAACCCTGAAATATGTTAAGTTAAAGAAGCCAAAACCAAAAGGCCACCTGTTATATTATTCCATTCAGATGAGATGTCCAGTATTGGCAAATCCATAAAGACAGAAAGTAGATCAGTAGCTACCCAAGATGGAAGGAGGAGTGGGAGAGAACTAGGAGTAACGGCTAATGGGCATAACCGCACCTCTGCACTTCAGCCTGTGTACACAGTGAGACCTGGAAAACAAACAGTTGCCAGTAGATGAACACTTCACCAATGGAAATATACAAACAGTAAAAAAAGAACATGAAAAGATGTTCAACACCATTAATCAATCACTAAGGAAATG
This sequence comes from Carlito syrichta, assembly GCF_000164805.1. Classification (NCBI taxonomy): domain Eukaryota; kingdom Metazoa; phylum Chordata; class Mammalia; order Primates; family Tarsiidae; genus Carlito; species Carlito syrichta. Next base: position 209,914 of record NW_007247820.1, read on the forward strand.
CAAAGTATAACCACAATGCTCTACCACTACATACCTATTAGAATGGCTAAAAAAAAGTTTTTTTTAATGGCAATACCAAGTGCTGTAAGGATGGAGAGCAACTAAACGCTGATACGATGTTGGTGTGACAGCAAAATGATACAGTCACTTTGAAAAGCAGTTTCATAGTTTCCCACTACTTCTTACTACTTCTAAATAGTTATTATATTTACCATGTGACCCCGGAATTCTAATCTTAGGTCTTTACCCAAGAGAAATAACAATTTATATTCACAGAAACCCATAAGTGAATGTTTATGGCAGTTTTATTCATAATCTTCAAAAAATTAAATATCCAACAGGCACACAGATAAACATTTACAGTACATCCACAGAATGAAATACTATCCAAAAATAAAAGACTGAAATACTTGATGAATGCAATATATAGGTAACTTTCAAATGCATTTTGTGCAAAAAGTCAAAGAAGTGAAATTAAGAAGCCAGACCCAAAAAGTTACATACCTTATAATTCCATTTACATGCACTCTAGAAAAGGCAAAACTACAGGGATGGAAACAGTTCAGTGGCTGCCAAGAGGTGAGGTGGGGTCAACTACAAAGGGGAAGCTGCAGGAATTTGGACACTGAATGGGATTTTTTTGTGTCATTGCAATGGTAGATACATGCCTCTTAGCATTTGTCAAGACAGATAGAAACTGTATCACAAGAGTAAGTAAGTTTTAAATAAATAAGTTGATTAATCACACTCTACACAAACCTCCACCTTAAATGCCTAAGTAACTTTCCACAACAGATCAAAGCATACCCTAAACATTTTTATGGCATCCTTCTGAGGTAGAGACAAGTTTTATTATTTTCACGTTACAAGTGAGAAGCAGCCTAGAACAAACATTCAATAAGTTTTGAGTATTAATCAGAGAGGTTGAGCTATCACTTATGTCCCTACTTTTTGAAGTCCATTCTATCATGGTCTTAGATCCCTACGACAGTAACAATTTTTTTTTTCAACCAAACTAAATTTCCCACATTTACCATACTTCATAAATGAGAAGAGTCAAGATAAACAAGTATTTTGGAAGGCTGAAGTGTGTGCATATCCAAGAACAGTTAAATTATGTGTGTGTATATATCGTACACGCTATATATATATGTGTGTGTGTGTGTGTGTATATATATATATGCAATATATATATATGCACTATATATACACTACTCACGCAAAAAAATTAACCCTCACTTCTGGCCTGGGAAACTCATTTCATAAAGGAGTCTAATCTCTAATGGGTGTTTTAAATGCAAAAGGATATAATACGAAAACAGACGGAAGCACTAAAAATGAGGGTCTGGTAGAGCACCAGAGCAAATGGACACAAGTCAAGTCCTTCGCCATCCAGGCAGCGCGGGGTCCGAGACGCCGCACGGCGCACCTCGGTTTCTTCGGCAATTTCCCGGACCCACAAACCCCAAAGCCTTGAAGATGTGGCACATGACTGGCCCGGGAGGTCAGCTGGCAAGGCACCCGTGGGTTTACGAGTTACTTGCCGCGTCGGTTTCCTTTCCCCGCTCGAACCCAGGAGTCCCGCTTCTGCGGCCGCAAGGGGGAGCCGAGAAGGCGCCGAGCGGGCCCACCACCCACTGGGGCTGGGGAAGGGAGAAGGCGACTCCGGCCGCGGCGCCTCGCCTTCACGTGCGAGGCAGCGTGCGACCCTCCGCGGGCTCCCCGGGGCCTCCGCCGCAACCCGCGAGGCGCGTGACAGCGACGGGACCAAACCCAGGAGCGCGTCGTCGCTCCTCTCGGCACTGCCGAAGGCCGACCGCGCGCGGCTGAGGGCGGAAAAAGGCGCCTCGCCCGAACTTGAGCTCCAGACCGGCGGGGCCCCCGGGCCGCTCCGCTCGGAAAAGAGACCTTCTCATCCCGCACCCACGACCCCCCCCCCCCCCATAAACAACCCGAGGGCGGAGGCCCGGGAACTGCCGCCCGGCTTTACATAACTTGACCCGGAGGCGGGCGGCGGCCGGTGGCGACCCCAGACGAGCAGGGCGCCCGAGGCCCCGGGGAGGAGGACGCGGCCCCGACAGCGAGGGCCGGGGCCGGCGAGACGGGCGCGACGGCGGCCTCGTTACCTTGCCAGATCCCCAGAGAGAGCTGGGACGTGTCCAGGTTCACCACGTAGTCCCCCAAGAACCGGTTCAGCACGTCCACGACCACCGACTCGAACATTGTCCTCAGCTGCGGGGGACAGGGCGGCCGTCCCCAGCGCTGCTTCTCCCCGCGCCTCCCCTCACGCCCCTTCCTCGAGACCGCGCAGTTCACCGGCCCGGCAGCGGCTCCGGCACTGGCGCCACCACTGGCCGGACGCGCGAGCCCGGCGAGGGGCGGAGGCGGCCGCTCGCACGACGCGTGCGCAGCTCGGCTCGTGGGTGGGGGCGGAGCGCGGCGCCGAGCCGGGCGCGCTGCCGCGCGAGGGCGGGCGGGAGGGCGGCTGCGCGGCCGCCGGGCCGACACGCGCCCCCTTCGGGCCCAGCGCGACGCCCGTCTCCCGTCGGCCCCGCCTCCTCCCCCGTCGCCTGGCAACGGGACACGTGGCACAAGCTTGAAGATTTTTTTGTTTGTTTGTTTTCCGACCCCGCCTCCTTCTGCTGACCGGAGTCTAGACCGGCGCCCCGGGCTGGGCCAGGGCGGGGCGGGGACGCCCGACGGGAACGCCCCTCCCCCTAAAAGGTGACAGCCCCGCCCCCCACGTGGGCCGGAAAGCCGGTCCCTCAGGAAGTCGGGGGCCGAGTCTAGCTCCTTCGCTGTTAGGGCGGAGGCTTTACGAGGGCGTGTCCCGAGTAGCATTTCCCCCATTAGTAGAGGTTGAGAGGTTCCGGTCAGCCTGGACCTCCTGGAGCCTGAAGATGAAGCGCCATCGGCCCTTTGGGTGACTTGACTTCCCGCTGCAAATGGGGTGGAGGCGGGAAAGGAGTAAGCGAGTGGAAGATGAAATTCCACGGCCTCTTCCCTGCTTCTGAGATGAGCACCCTTTTTTGGTCAAGTCATTTATGCGGAGCCGCCTTTCGTTCCAAAGGGTGGCACGTTTTTCTGCAGATCGCCAACCGGAAACTGCTCGAGGGGTCCTGGGCCTTCGCCCTTGAGCTTCCACGGAATGATTGACTCAACCTAAGTAAAAATCAGAGTTCTTTCAGCCCTACTTGTTTGGTCTTAGGTAGACATCCTACCAAAGGCTGAAGTCACAGAGACGTTAGATGTGAGGTTTAGAGAACTGTAATTGATTATCCTCTTAAGTGTACTTTAAGCTTTTTCTCTTTGGATGTTAAATGATTGGCGATGGCTTTCTGTTAATCCCCGTATCATTTCACTACTTTTTGTGCACAGTCACCAGATTTTTCAAAATTAAAGGCTTGGCAAGTAAACGCCTGACCAAAATGGGGTAAAACTTTACCTTAATTTATGAATCATTTCCCTATAATTTTTTATTTGAAGGACCTTTATGAGGTCTCCAACCTCTTGGTGTTAAATATAACAAAGCTGAGCTGTTAGGGATTTGCACAACTAATAAATGTGTAAGAACTTCCAGAACTCACTCCAGAAATACATCTTAAATACCTTACAAACGCTCTCATGTTAATTTTTTACAATCCAGAAAATCTCATAAAATTGGTGGTTGGGTGTGCTGTTGAAATATTAAAGGTATAAACATTCGATTGTTAAACAGAGCCATGAAAAAAGTTATACTAAGGAAGTCTTACAAATAAATAAGTGAATGCATGTTGTAACCAAATTCTTATCTAGTGTTAGATGGTTTGTCATGAACATGTTTCCTAGTTACTAAAAGATACAGTTTTACATTCAGGCCTTGGGTTGCTTAATCCATCTGAGGAAGTTTATAAGCAAAGAAAGGTATATTCATTAAATCATTAAATGAATCTTCTGTTGGACCTTGAAAAAGCCCCTGACTAACAAAAAAGTTTGAGTTTCAAATTGAGGAATATATAAGTTGTTCTTTCTCTAGATCATAACTAAAATACTATACCTCATTGTTGGATCAAATGAAAAAAGGGAGGGAAAGCATTTGAAAGACCCCAAACTGAAATATTACCCAACTTTACAATAAATTTCTAACTTTGCAAGTAGGACTTGCTGCTTTATATATAGTTTGAATGCCATCTTTGAAGTTTGGGCATGATTTTTTTTCTCCTAATCTTGTTCTTTTCTTTTCTTTTTTTTTTTTTTTGTTGAGCATGCCTGTGGTTCCAGCTACTTGGAAGTCTGAGGCGGATTTCTCCTAATCTTAATTCCACTTTTCACAAGTAAATGTCATGGTGTGCTGCATGTGCTTATTTTTTGGCCCCATGAACATTGTGGTAGCCAACTAAATGGCCAAATAACAAGCCCATTCAAGGAGACCATTTTCTAAAGGAGTCTTGGAGGAACAAATCTAGAAGATGGCTATTTTACAGGACTTTTACTGATCTGGTCTCAAAGAGCCCTGCACTCCAACTCACTTAATGGTTTAAAAAATTTAAACAATAAAAAGTTATTTGGAGCCTACGGTGATGGTGCATGTCTGGAGGCTGTGATGGAAGGATCCCTTGAGCCCAGGAGTTCAAGACTGCATTAAGCTATAATCACACGTCTGCACTCCAGCCTTGGTGACAGAGTGAGACTCTTTCTCTTAAAAAAAAAAAAAAAAGTTATTTAGATTTTAAATTTATATGTTCCAATCCTTCCAATAGGCAGTTTCTAAACATCTACAAACTGATATAATACATATATGTATGTGTATGTATATATACACATATGTGCATGTATATATCTTTTGACTCAGCAATCCCACTTCTACAGATTTACCCTAAGTAAATAATTACAAAAATCAAAAACACTTCCCACAGGAAATTTCATTAAAGCATGATTTATATTGTAGCAAAAATTGGAAATAACCTAAATATCCATAAATAGGGAAACTGGTTAAGTAAACACACACAATGGGCTATTATGTAGGCAATAAAATGATAATGCAAATCTATGCTAATATAAAAGGATGTCAGTAATACATATTCATGAGAAACAAGGTACAGAATAGTATCATAACAGTTATATAAATTGTGGAGTTCTTTTCAAGTGTGAGAGAATATGTATACAGAAAGAAATCAAGATGTATGCTCGCCAAATATTAACAGTGGTTATCTCTAGATGGTGAGGCTTTTGGTAATGTGACTTTTTCTGTTCTTTCAAGTTTAGGGTGCGTGTGTTTAGTGAGCACGTATAAATTTGTTCTTCTAAACTGGTGAAAAGGGATGTGTCAGAAACACTTTTATATTGTATGTTATTTTATAACCTTTTGGGAATATATGCACATGGATGAATTGCTATGAACATGGTCTCTACCTTGTTGGAGAATTGATATAGAGATGTATATAAACTCTCAAGGGTCTGTCAAAAGACATGAGCAGATATTTCCCAGAAAGTATACACAGATGACAAGTAAGCACAGATGACAAGTAAGCACAAGTAAAACATGTTCAACGTCATTAGCCATTGGGAGAATAAAAATTAAAATCACAATGAGATATCAGAATATATTATCATATTTAACCCATCAGAATGTTCTTTTAAAAAATAATGATAACGCCAAATGCTAGTGAAGATATGGAAAAACTGGATCATTCATTCATTGGAAGTGGGACTGTGAAATGATATGGCCTCTCTGGGAAACAATTTGGCAGTTTCTACAAAAGCTAAACATGTGCTTAGCACATGACCAGCAGTTCATGGACACTCTTGGATGCATATTCCAGAGAAATGAAAACCTATTTCACACAAAAACCTGTACATGAATGTGCATCACAGCAATATTCATAATAGCCAAAACCTGAAAACAACCCAGTTTTTTTTCAACTGGTGAATTGTCAAACAAACCATATATCCATATGGAATACTACTCAGCGATAAAAAGGAATGAACTATCGATATATGCAACAACTTGTATGAACCTCAGGGGAATTATGCTGAGTAAAAACTGTATGGTTATATTTATAAAACATTCTTGAAATAAAAAAATTATAGAGATGGATGACAGATTAGTGGCTGCCAAAGGTTAGATATGAGCAGGACAGGTAAGTGTGGCTACAAATGGACAGGTGGAAGGAGCCTTGTGTTTATGGTACGCTTTTGTATCTTGATTGTGGTAGAGGTTGTATTAAGTTACATAAAACTATACACACACATAGTGCATATAAAACTGGTGAAATCTGAATAATGTGCATGGATGGTACCAATGTCTTTTTTTCCTGGGTTTGATTATTGTTGTTACATAAGATGTTACCGCTGAGGGAAACTAGGTGAAAGGTACATGGAACCTCCCTATACATTTTTTTGCAACTTCCTATCAATTTATAATTATTTTTAAAATAATTTTTAAAGGGTCTGCTAATTTGAGGTCAGTTAGGAGGTGCCCTAGAGGATGAAATTAGCTGAAAGTTGAGGGATTCTACTTGATGCTTTGATATCCCTGCACAGGGTTCTTAGTAAAACATTCAAGAAAGAAAAGTGTCTGAATGTGGTGCCTCATCAGAATGTATTAAAATATTAATTACTCTGTGGTCCCAAGCAAAATACCAGAAACAGATATGCACAATAAGGGATTTCAAGTGCCTTCCTCTGGCTCTAAATACCTAAAATGACTGATCTCTTCCTGGGCAAAGAGGATTTTAAATGCTTATGCCCATCAGTGTTTGCTGAACTCAGATTTTTTTCATGACTAATTTTACATGGTCAATTCTCCTTGTCATTCAGCTTTGTGTGCAGATATCATCTAATTATAGAGGTGAGGTCTTCTCTGACCTCTCAGTCTCAAATAAGCAGCAGTCACACTCTGTCATATCACCTTAGCAGCATCTAAATCTACCTTGCATCATCTCATCATCTCAAAGTCATCAGAACCAATCTCATCGTTCCCCATCCTTAGAAGTCTGCTTCTCAGTACTCAGAGACACGGTAACTACTCAAGCAGCTCTCCTACTTGGAATTCTGAGTTCAGCTTGAGGGCTCTTCTAAGTTTTCAAGTCTGTCCCTTTGCTCATTCAACCCTTGGGGTTGCATTACTTTCGGCAGTAACTACGTCTCCTTTACCTTAGAGCACTCTTTTATCCTTTCTACTACTTATTTTTATATCTAGTCAACAATTCTTTATATTCCTATTTCTATGGAAGGGGGAGTTGAGACAGTTCCAACGGAGATGTTTGGCTGAGAAACGGAAGCAGTATCATCAAAGAGAACAAATGTAAATTATGAGTGAGGAAGGAAGCCAGGCTCAGGGCCAGAGAACTGATTAAGTGTCAGGACAGGCAGCAACTGCCAGTCTATAAATAGTTAATGAATCCAAGGGTCAGGGGTTCAGATAATCAAGAACAGGGCAAGCAGTGAAGTGTGAGGTAGGTCTAGGTGAAGGATGTAGAAGATCTGACAGTCTGTTCTTAAATGAAGTGCTGACAGTCTGTTCTTAATTGTCCTGCGGCACAAGAGCAGTGGGGTTAGATAGCTCACTGTCTTAGTCTATTTGTGCTGCTATAAAGGAATACCTGAGGCTGGGTGATTTATAATGAAAGAAGTTTATTTGGCTCATGGTTCTGCAGGTTGTACAAGAAGCATGGCACCAACCTCAGATGGCACCAACATCTGCTTCTGATGAGGACCTCGGGAAGCTTCCACCCATGGTAGAGGGGGAATGGGAGCCAGCATGTACAGAGATTATGTGCCAAGAGAGGAAAGCAAGAGTGGCAGGTGGGAGGAGTATGCCATAATCTTTTTAACAACTAGTGCTCTTGAGAGCTAATAGAGTGAGAACTTATTACCACTAATATGGCACCAAACCATTCATGAGGGATCCTCTCTCATGACCCAAACACCTCCCATTATACCCACCTCCAACACTGGAAATCATATTTCAACATTAGATTTGGAGGAATCAAACAAACCATATCCAAACTGTAGCATTCATTATGAACTGAGTCTACTGATACTGCTGTCCCCCGCCCCATTTGTTCAGTCCAGGCTCCCCATTTGTGAGCCAATTTTCATTTAGACAGGATGTGAAGAAACACCTCCCAGATATGAACTCTCTGCCTATCTCGACTTTTGATATTGACCACAATCTCTATTTCCTGCCTCTGTTTTCTTTCTCTCCTTTGTGACCCATTGACTGAACTCGAAGCTGTGTGACCCTTTATGTGTTGCTGCTTCTGTTAACCCCTTCCTTAGAGCTTTGGCCACCACCTCAATGTGCAGTTTTTAGACCAGTCCTGTCACTCCACCCTTTCTACCCCACCCAGCCTATCTGTTAATATAAGTACACTGAAACACAGATAGGAAGCACTGACCAGGGTGGAGTGGAGTGGAAAAGCCCCAAAGTTAAAGAACAGCAAGGAAGCCATTGTGGACATTTAGTCAGGAAGTAGTCATAAATCTCCAGTAGGTCATGGCAATTTAAATGAGTAGGAACACATAGAAGTAATGGAGGTCATAAGGGTGAAATTTACAAGCCTTAGAAATAGATTAACTATGGTGGATGAGGTAAATACAGTAATTCCAAGATTGTGTAATTTGCAGTGACTGGAATGTGAAAACAAGATGTTGTTATATAGGAGACGATGAAGAGTTCAGTTTCAGCTGGGCTCTGTGGCTCAGCGTGGAATCCCGCGCCTTTGGGAGGCTGAGGTGAGTGGATTGCCTGAGCCTGCGGGTTCGAGACCTGCCTGGGCAGCGAGACCTCATCTCTACAATAAATCAAAAAATCAGCCAGGCGTGGTAGCGCATGCCTGTAATTCCGGCTACTCGGAAGGCTGAGGCGGAAGGAATGCCGGAGCCCAGCAGGTCGAGGCTGCAGTGGCCGGGAGCGGCCACTGCACTCCAGTCTGGGTGACAGAGTGAGACTCCAACTCAAAAAAAAAAAAAAAAAAAGCGTTCAGTTTTTGGTAGGTTCTATTAGATTTGAAATATAGGGGGAATTTTCAGGACAGAATCTAATTAGAAATTCCTGAGGAAATGTTTAGTGATAATTAGAAATTAAGAAATGGGGTTCTAGTGAGAGTCTAAAACAAGAGATGGATACTTGTGAGTTCTTCATGATACTGAAAGCAATCATTGATACTCAATGTATGGGTGACACTTTGGAGTAAAGAATTATAGAGAAAGAAAAGCAGAAGAATAAAGACTGAACAGTGGAAAAACACTCATTTAAGGAGGAACAAAATGATCATGAGAGGAGGCCTACAATGGAAGCCATAGTACCTGCAGTGAGATGACTTAGAAATCTCAGAAGGATTTATAGGAGGAAAGAGTAGTCAACAATATCAAAATTATGGAGATGTCAAGAAAAAGTAAAACTCAGAAAGCTAAAGTGAAGTTATATCACTACATGCAAGCAAATTCTTTTGATTCACCTAAGAGATGTCAAACCAAAGTCATTTAAAAAGTTACAAGTAAGCCGGGCTCGGTGGCTCAGCCTGTAATCCCACGCCTTTGGGAGGCTGAGGTGAGTGGATTGCCGGAGCCCGTGGGTTCGAGACCTGCCTGGGCAACTTGGCGAGACCTCATCTCTACAATAAATTAAAAAATCAGCTGAGCGTGGTAGCGCGTGCCTGTAATTCCGGCTACTCGGAAGGCTGAGGTGGAAGGATCACCAGATCCCCAGCGGGTCGAGGCTGTGGTGGCCGGGAGCGGCCACTGCACTCCAGTCTGGGTGACAGAGTGAGACTCCAACTCAAAAAAAAAATAAAAAAATAAAAATTTCCAAGTAGGCCATTGCCTTCCTAGACTATGGTGTGGCCATGTGCTCTTTGAGCTATGGCCAGGTCACGTTTTCTTAAGCTTTGGCCCCCTCCCCTACCTTGGGGAGGTGAATCTCCTTTTTTTCTTCTCTTTCAAATTTACTTTTGAAGTAAACTATGTTTTTTCATCTAAATAAATAAATAAAAGTTACAAGTAGAGAATAGATTTCAATAACAAGAAAGGTTACGGGCAAATTTGAACCTCGTGTTTGCCAGTGGAACATTTTATTTAGAAAATTAAGATCATGTCAATGCTTTTCAAGTACTTAAATGTACACAGCTCCTTCATTATTAAAATAGAGATTCGTTGTCTGTGGAGTTTCATTAACTCAACAAATGTACACATTATTTGTTGTATTTTTGCAGTATTCACACTCTTCTTGTTCTAGTATAGGCTTTCATCATCACAATATAACAGCATTCCCAATAAGAATCTTAACTGATCCATAAATAAATCAAGCACTCACTTTCAAACATCCTGTTTTCTGACTGCTTTAGTCGCAGTTTATGTCTCAGCATTCTTTATTTAGTAACTACTTGCCTGGATATATGCTAGTCTATAAAGATATGTTTTATAAGCTATATAAAAAACGGTTTTCTGAGTTTGTATACTTATATAAATATTGATAAACTGTATCATTGATGACTTCATAAACACATACGTGAGCTTATAAGAAAACAACAAATCCCTTGCTCCCCAGACTACAAAAACATGCCTATACAGACATGTGCTGTAGAAACTGTAATATGATCCAACACTTTAATAATATTTTCTACATCATGTAGATATAGCTTATGCCTTTTACAAAGAGAGAATTTGCATACAGTGTTATAGATAAAGGACAGATTTGTAATGACAAAAAAAGCTTATTAATGTACACAAGCCTTATGTATACCAGTTGTAAGTTTTACTTAAATTATTTAGTTCAATTTAGCGATTACTTACTAAGTAAAACCTGATAATGTCTAAAATTTTCTAATGTTCGTATTTTATAGAACCTTATTTTCCAAAGAGCACATGCATGTTTCCAGCATCTCTTCCTTAAAAGTAATCATGGTATTTTTCCACTGCTAAGAAGCGTAGTCTGTATCAATTATCACATTGATACTGTTTTTAGATTATAACCTCTGTTTTTTATATCCAAGGAAATTCTGAGTCAGATGCACTAATTTGGCTTCACTAACGTTAAATTAGCTGAGTCAGGCATTAGCTAGAGATTCAGGTCTTCAGCTTTAACTTCCAGAAAGTTAAAAGAGCACCATCTAGTGAAATTTTTCATATAAAAGTCTTCCAGATTGGTCTTCAAATTGAAGCACTGTAATCACCAATTTTTAAAGGAGCTTTCTTTTTAAATGATAATGGTTACAAATAAATTATTATATATTTTGTAGAATAAATACTAAACATACTTTTAACTAAACTTCAGATTAGAAGCTAAAAATTATTAACATAAGTTTAGACATTCTTTGTTTTCATATTTTTTAAGTGAGAAAGCAGGATTTATTGAGAGGACAGAAAAGTTCCCACAGTGGGAGGGGACCCAAAGGGGTTGCCCCAGTTTAGACATTCTTAACCACATATTTATACTACTGAATTCTCTCTTGAGTGTTAAGTATGGCATACTAAGGATTTTCTTGCTTTTCATGTGGATTCATAGCCCTTTAAGGAAGACTCAATTCTGGACGATAGAATGTGGCAGAAAATAAATACATACATATATAATACATACATAAAAATAAAAAAAAGAAAGACCCAGTTCATTGCAACTTTGTAGTATTGAATACAAACTTGACTTTGTTTTGTTTTTCCAGCATTATATCATTAGTGAACCAATTCCTAAACAAAGAAGGCTTAATTCTACTCACTGACTGTGTTGGACATTTGAACCTGTCTCTGAAGAGATATAGAATTCAAATTTATCCTTTTAGTGGCCATGCCCAATATAAAAGGACTTTTTCTCTAATTGCATGAAATTCATCAATAAAAATCAAATATATGCCATTAAAAAACAAGAAAACACCCATCACCTATAAAATTGACAAAGATTTTAAAAATAGTGATAGTATCCAGAGTTCTGAGGGACATGATAAATGGGTGATCTCAGATGCTATTGATGGTATGATGGTAATGGAAATTGGTATAATCTTTTGGGATGTCCATTTGACAATATATCTTAAAAGTCTTTAGATTGTGCTTAACCTTGGCACAATAGAGTCAATTTTTGGTAAATTATTTTAAAGAAAATATATCATTTTGGGGGAGATTCTACCTCTGAGCCCATCACTGTAGTTGACACCTTATGTATAAAAAGTATTTAATACTTACAAAAATTTGGTAAGCAGATGTTATTACCAACTGTTACAGTTGGGGAAACTAACACACAGGAAGTTTTAGCAATAAGCCAGAGATTGGACAGTTGGAATAGGAGTTTATACACAATCTATCTTATTTTTAGGAAAAAATGGGAATGTTTGCACAATTATAAGAATGAAGGTGCTTATAGTAAAGTTTTCTAGAGAAAAGTAGAAAATAGCATTTATTATTCATTGGTAGAGAAATTAATATATAAATTGCACCCATTTAAATGAACATATACATTCCGAAGGAAAATGTGTTTAGAATATCTTGTTAAGTCAAAAAGGTTGGAAGAAAAATAGTGTTAACAGCTGACTTTTCTGAGCCCTTGTTGTATGCTAAGAGCTTCAGACATTTGTTTGACCTGGTGAGCATTTTACGTAGAAAATAGTCTGGAACAATTTGCACTACAATGTAACAGTGGTTGTCTCCAGGTGGCAGAATTAGTGGTAAATTTTGAGTTTCCTTTATATTGTTTTGATCACTGAATTTATTTAATTGGGCATGTATTTCCTTTTGTAATGAGGGAAAAAAGAGACCTTTAAAACTGAGAGGGAGGTGGGGAAGAAGAGAGAGAAGTGGTGGGGGGAGAGCAAAAAGAAAATCTTGCAAATTGTGCATTAAGAAACAAGTGAATGGAGCTTATTCATATTGTTTTGATACACACTTGAGCCAGGAGAGTGTGCTATACTTACATATTCCTAAATCTTCTGTTTTTCAGTAGTGTCCTATAATTTCAACAGGATAGCCATGTGTTTATTGTAGATCATTTAATAACACCTTTATAGTCATGCTATAGTTTTCAAAATGTTTGAAATATTTCAAAAAAAAACACAAAATGAAATAAAAACGAACAGAAGGATTCTGATTTCTCTAATAGATGTACATATGTAACCCACGCGTCTTCATTGTCTTCCTTCCTAGAGTATGAATATAACCCAAAGGGATGTAGTTCATCATGGCAGGAGTCTCTCTGAGCCCTCTCTTGCTAAAGTTCTATATCCCCATCTCTACCTCTGGCAGGATCCTGGGTGAGTCAAGCTCTGTCCTCAATTTCAGAAGTTCCTGAAATTGAACCCCTGTCTCCTGTCCCTTGCCTTCCCTGCCACTGTTCACAGGATGCAGTTTCTGGTGACAGAAATGTGTCTTTGAGATTCATGAATGAGTCAGGGACTTGTAATTGCCATGCTTGACTTTGTCACTGTGGACTTGGTCACTTCAGGGAGATCAGTTTACTTGTTGACAGTCTTCTCTCAAGGGTCCTAGCCGTTGCTATGCCTAAGTAAACACAAGTGGAGGATTAATTTTTTTGTTTTTTAATAAGAAAATTTTGTTTCATTTTATTTTCTTCCTCCTCCTCCTCCTTTTATTTTTCTGCCATTTTCTCTTTCCTTACTTCCTTTTTTGCTAGTAAATTTCATTGTAAAACAATTTATAACTGCTAAAATGAATAAAACAGAAAATTGAAATATATACACACATTTTTCCATTCTTTTATTTATTTATTTTTACAATGTCCTTAATGTCACATATTTTTCCCACCTTTGCTCATTAGATTAGGAACAGAAGCAGCCCCCTGGCATCATCCAGTTCCTTATTAAACAAATCCACCAAGTTATCATTCATTTCTTTTTTATTTTAGGATATCTTACTTTCATCTTTCCCCCTATAATCACGGTACTGATATTTTACATGTAGGAGAAAACTGAAGTGATATTCTTGGTGCAAAGATGCCTAGGAAACCTGAGTCATATTGAAACTTTTCAGTTCTAAGGGAAAGATTTTATATGTCAGAAGGCACCAAAAGTTTACAAGATTAGATGAGAACTGTTAGGTGCATCGACAAGTTCACACCTCCCATCTTCCTCGATGCTATTAGATTGAGTCATATGATATTGCTAGGTGTCTTAGTTTTAAGATAGTTGATTATCAGCAATTTCACATGGTTCAGCCTAAAGTAATGAAATGTGGTTGTAGCAAAATAAGAGAAGATAATCTGGAACTGAATGACTGAAGTGTTGCAATAAAGAAAAAGCTTTATTATCCCCTTTAAGTGTTAGTTATCATATATCCACTTAAGGATAGATTAGACATATCCTACCTTCTCTCAAAATACTGACAGATAAACTGAGGTTAATAAATTCTCCTTAAAACCAGTAAACCAGATCAATCTCTACTTTAATGAATGTTTACTAAGCGCCAATTGTGTCTGGTTGTAATAGATGTGGAGACACACTCTTCCTTCAAGGAACACCAAACCTGTAAGTAAGAAGGCACACAATCAATTCTATTATGTTGATTGTCATGATGGATGCATGGTCAATGTGCAGCAGAATCCTGAAAGAAGAAGTACTCAAAACTGCTTGGGGGAAACAGGAAGTCTTTGCAAGTGGATCAAAGCTGACTTAGGCTATGGAAACACAGAAACAAAGAAGGATCTTTGCTATAGAATTTCCTCACAAGACACTTGGTCAGAATTGGGCATTATTCAAGATTGCAGGGATCATATATAACTGATGCTGCTGGAAGTTGTATCATGAGTGGGCAAAATGACAAGAAGGGACTTGATCTTTTCTAAAGAAAACACTAAAGGACATTGCTGGGATTCTAGTCATGAGATTGCAGTAGTGAGACATCCTGCCCAAACAAGAGAGAAACTTACCTTCAACCTTAGAAAATCATATTGGATATAAAAGGTAGGACCTTAAAAAATAAAAATCAAGTTCTGCCTTGAGGATTAGATTAACTGAGCTGACTCAAACATCTCTAGATTAAATGACTTCTTTTACTCTTGCTTGGTGAATAGATCTCTCTCAGAAATATTCAAGGAACTAGACTTTGGGGGAAGAATTTTTAGCCTTAAAAAATGAAAACCTCCCTGATGCTCACTTCAGAACCTTGTACTCTGCATTTTTTTTCTTTTGAGACAGGCTCTTGCTCTGTCACTCAGCCAGGAATACAGTGGCACAATCATGGCTCACCATAGTCTGGAACTCGTGGGTCCAAATGACCCTCCTGCCTCAGCTTTCAGTGTAGCTGACTACAGGCAAACACCACTATACCCAGCTAATTTTTTAATATATATTTTTTTTAGAGACAAAGTCTCACTATATCGCCCAGACTGGTCTCAAACTCCTGGCCTCAAGTGATCCTCCCACCTTGGTCTCCCAAAGTGCTGGAATTGCAGGTGTGAGCCACTGTGCCTGGCTTATACTCTGCATTTTACTCAGCCATCTCATGAGCCATCCTGCCTTAGGCTTACATCACCGTTCTGTGATCTAAGCCTTGAGTTATTTCAAAGTGTGTTGGTCCTTGTGTAACTGATGTCACTGTTCATCCATTTATTCATTCAATAAATAACGATTGCTACCTACTACTATGTGTCAGAAACTGTTCTAGGGGCTGAGGACACAAACCAAAGTCCTTGCTCTCAGAGAACATTTTCACTCAATTCAATGAGGTATATTATCCTGACTTCACTTAGTCAGATGAGATATGCAGTTGACTTACTATACAATCAATAATCCTTGCACACTTAACTTTCATACATTTCCATATATGTTTAATGATACATAAAGGCACCAATAAGGATAAAACTTGCAGTCAGAGTTATGATGATTTTAATACATCTCAACTGATCTGGATATTTTCTTCCATAAGAATTTTACTTAACACCTTATGAATCCGAGAAAGTGTTTGTATCCAACTGATATAAGGAAACTCTATTTAACTGAATTTAGTTTTGTCTTTCTAGAGCCCAATCTTCTTAAAGACTTAAATAATATGTGCTCAGTATGGATATATATTTTAATATATGGATAATTTTGAAATTTCCCGTTTCACTACTATATAAGTAACTGGGTACTTTATCACTATGCATCCAACCATGAGTTCCTACTCAATCTTTGAATTTCTGTTTTCCCAAATGACCTGCTTTAAAGGTTTCTTTTCAGTGTTATGGAAGTTGTTAAACAAGTAGTTAAAGATCATTGTGTGGGACCAGCAGAATATATGGATATATTCCATTGCCCTTGTTTTAAGCAGATGAACTAACATGGATCTGTAATTAACACCCATAGGGTGGGCAAGCTTACTTTGGTTAAAACAACAAGTGGAGACCGGGCTCCGTGGCTCAGCCCGTAATCCTGCGCTTTGGGAGGCCCAGGTGAGTGAACTGCCTGAGTCTGCGGGTTCGAGACCCGCCTGGGTAACTTGGTGAGACCTCTTCTCTACAATAAATTAAAAAATTAGCTGGGCGTGGTTGCACACACCTGTAGTTCTGGCTTCTTGGAAGGCTGAGGCTGAAGGATCGCCGGGGCCCAGCAGTTCAAGACTGCAGTAGCTGGGAGCGTGCCACTGCACTCCAGTCTGGGCGACAAAGTGAGACTCCAACTCAAAAAAAAACAAAAACAAAAACTGATGATTTACACCTGGATAGGAGAGAACTGTCTCCTCCTCCAAGCTTATGCTCTTTCCCTAGGAGCAATGCACATAAAATAAGTGGTTGATGCAGGGGTTACAAAGACTCAGCACCCTTGCCCTGATATAGGACAACACTTGAAAAACTGTCCCAGCTCCAGAATTTTACAGACTTTGCTGAGGCCTCTGTTGCAGCTTCTGTGCAGCTTGACTTCTCCATCAGCCCAGGCCTGCTTCCCTCTCTGCCCTACAGAGGTTGCTCCTAAGAGCACTCCCTGTAATCAAAATCTCCATCTCAAACTTTGTCTTCCAAGACAACTGACCCAAGGTAGCACCTGTCCCACAGGAACAAAAGCCAGTCATTGAGGAGAATTTTTTTAAGCTGGTTTTTATGCCCCTTCTGTTAATTGCTTAACCCTGCTGATCAGAAAACTGACAATACCAAGTGTTAAGGGAATTAGTACTATAGGATTGTGGTTTCCTAGTTTTTGCATATAGGTGACTGCTCTAATTTTTGCTCTACCAAGAATTTGATATCATCCTGTGGAAATTGTATCAGAAATATAAAATTGCATCTGAAATATAAAAGTCTGGAGCTGGAACAGCTTTTTAAGTGTTGTCCTATTTCAAGGCAAGGGAGCTGAGTCTTTGCACTCCTGCATCAACACTCACTGTATGTTCGTTGCCCCTAGGGAAGGAGCATAAGCTTGGAGAAGGAGACAGTTCTCTCCTGCCCAGGTGTAAACTATCAGTAACTATCAGAAGCTGGGGGGAGGCTGAGCATGGTGGTTCACACCTGTAATCCCAGAACTTTGGGAGGCCAGGGCAGGAAGATTGCCTGAGTCCAGGAGTTTGAGACCAGAAATAAAATACAGAATTACTTTTCTAAGCCATTTTGCAAAATCTCCAGTTATCTTGGGTTTTCTTTGAATGTAAATGAATAATTTTGATTGTGCTTGTTTTAATGGTTTATTTTTAGTGGTACCGAGACAAACTAGAAATTCTGTGCTTTCAAATATGTACAAGTTCAGTAGGTGCATTCAAAAACTGAATTAGTAAGCTCTATGACAGATGTTAGGAAAATGTATAATATTGCCTACTCTGTATTTGAAATGGTAATTTTAAAAATACTTCTCAAGTTTCCTCAATGTAAATCCTTCATATACTGTAGCCACTTAATAATGGTGTGAATATTTGAATGAACAAGTGAAACTTTCACCTGAGAAGCAGAACACTAGGCGAATGCAAATAGAACTATGTTGCCTATCTTCTGGTTTTTACTCTTTATCCTACCTCATCCAGAATGCTGAATCTGGTGTTTTGCTTGTATTATTGGATTTTCATGTCTAATTCCTACTTTTAATTGGTTCATCTTCAATATGTGAGTGGTTGGAATAATCAGTGAAGTGAAGGATGGGTGGTTACTGAAAAAGAAATACTCACTTTTCTCCATCTTTAATCTCTCCTTTCACTTACCAGTTTTCCTAAAACAAACTTTAGTAGTAAAAGTTTTCCTAATTAGACATACCCCATCCTGATCTTCCTTCTGCTCTATTCCTTTCACTATCACTTTATAAACAGATATCTAGATTCTTTTATTATCTGGCTATCTCTACACAAACCTGGTTATCTCCATATAAACAGATTTATCTAATTAGATTCTTGAATTCATCCACCCAATCATCCATTTGGGCTTTGAGAATAAATGGTGAACAACATAGCTCTCATATATATTACGGTTTAGGGAGAAATGTTGTCTAGTGAAGCAAGCAATGATTGTACATCACACGGTGTGATATGTGGAAGGATAGAGACCAATGGGGGTTAAAAGGAAGATCAACAAACTCAGACTGTAGTGTCAGGGAAGAGTTCCTGGAGGAAATGATATTAAAATGAGCCCAGATGTTATAGTAATTGATAGCCAGGCAGAGAAAGAGAGGAAGAAAATTCTAGGCATGGGGTCCTTTAATACTCAGAGTCCTTAAGTAATCAAACTTGAATTGTAGAAGAATCACCCAAAGAGAGGAATGATAACAGGTAGTGTGAGAACAAGCCTAGAAACAGATGGACTAGTAAGGAATCTGATTCAGAAATTATTTTTTTAAAAAGGGGAGATTGATGGTGGCCTAATGAGACAGCAGCAGGGATGAGAAAAAGTTAAAGAATAAAAAAGAGACTTAAGAGGTAGAATAAAGGTATGGAATGACTTTATTTCCCTAACCAATTCCAAGGTGTGTTCTTGTATTTCTTCATATCTACTTTTGTGCCTTTCAGTGGTGTTTTCAGTAGTTTTCCTCATACAGGTCTTGAACTTCCTCAAACAGATCTTGAGTTTTTTGTGTGTAGTTTATCCCTAAGTACTTTATCTTCTTATTGCTATTATAAATGGGGTTTTCTTAGCAATTACATCTTCTAATTGGTTAATATTTGTGAATATAAATGTCATTGATTTTTACATGCTAATCTTATATTTGTGTACTTTTACCAAACACTTTCATTATTTCAGTTAGTTTTATCACTGATTTTCTAGAGTTTTCCAGGCACACTATTATGTGACCTGCAAATAGAATCACTTAATTTTTTTAAAGAGAATGAGATTGCTAATGTATGAAAGTGAAATAGAAGAGTGGTCCTTAATAATGGCATGCTCCTCACCTTTTTGCCAAGTATAGATCATTTCTGTGCCACAATATTGAGATGTGAGGTCACCAATAACAAAGAGCAGCAAACCATCACTAGACCAGCTTTTTCCTCAAGTGTTTCCAACAGAACATTAGTTCTACAGAATGTTAATAAGAGATTAATTTGAAAATGAGCTCTATGGGAAACACTGGGTTAAAAATATTAAACCAGCTTTCTTGCTGCAGGATTTCTAACATGCATGGTGTCTTTCTTTTATTTGTTTGCTTATTTATTTTTGAGTCAGGGTCTCACTCTGTCCCCCAGGCTCCAGTGCAATGGCATGATCACGACTCACTGCCACCTGGACCTGAGCCCAGATGATCCTTCCACCTCAGCCTTCCAAGTAGCTGGAACTACAGGCGTGCATCACCACATTTGGCTACTTTTTGATTTTTTTTTTTTTTTTATGTAGAGACAAGATTTTGCTATGTTGCTTAGGCTGGTCTCCAACCACTGGACTCAAAGGATCCTCTAACATAGGCTTCCCAAAGTGGTGGAATTACAGACATGAGCCACTGCAGCTGGCCTAGTATTGGGACTTTCTAAAAAGAAAGGAAAACTTTTTAAATCACAAATCTTCCCTAGATCATCTGGGGCAAGAGTTATGAACTCCAATCCTTCCAAGAATGATTCAAGTGTCAACACATGAGGAAAGAAGGTTAGCTATATGGTAAAAGTACACATTTTAAAAAATGTTAAATATAATTAAATAGACTTTATTTTTTTATAAGTTATACATGCCCCTATTTTTTTAAAAACACTCAGCCTTCTCAATCTATCTCTCATTGTCCCAGTTTCATTAAAGAGATGATATATCAGGTAAGATTGAATTTTGCTGCTTTTAATAGAAAACCCAAATAATATGGCTTAAACAAGATAAAGATTGACTTTTCTCTCAAGAGAAAAAAGTCTACAGGAGACAGTACAGAGCACTCCATGGTTTTCAGAGATCTAGGTTTGCTCTTTCTTCTTCACCGTGTTGAGCCCTTGACCTCTATCCCCACATCAACTTGTGAACCAAAAGGGCTGCCTTGCTTCTGGCATCATGTCTGCTTTTTGAGTAGGAAGAAAAAGGAAGAGTAGAAGGGCAAAAAAAAGGTGATTTTTTTTTTTTTTTGTAGCTGAGTCAGCCATCTTTAAAGAATATTCCCAGAAGTCCTGCCCACAAACTTCTACATATATCTCTTTGGTCACCACTTCTGTAAGGGAGAAGGGGAATATATAATTTTTAATTGTGTCTGAGCCATCCTGTTAAAATAGATGCCAAATACTAACAAAAAAAAGGGGGGGGGGGTGGAGGAGGAATGCAAGAGTGGGCAACTAGCAAGCTTGCCTCACACAAGTTAAAAGAAAAGTCTCTTCTTCAAAATATAGATATAGGGCAAGAATATTAAGTAGCAGCTGATCCTTGGGCTTTGTGTGCAAAGGTAATAGAAAGTGGTGGGAACTGTGGTAAGCAGGAAAGCTCATGTAGGATGTATAGGCTCAACCATAGTCTCCCCCAGCCTTTGGGGATGGAGCCCACTGTAGTCTGATGTTCCAATTTTCCTAGAGAAGCTGGCAATTCAGATTTTTATGTGGGCTCTCCTTATTTTAAATTCAAGAACCACATGTTTCAGACTTCTGTCTGCATGTTGCAATCTGTTCCAAACTTCCGGTTTGCAATTTCTGATCAAGGAAAACAGATTTTTCTTAGGGAAATATTTTAAGAAAGAATAAGAACAGGATTCTATTGCTTTGCAATCCAGGGCAAGGAAGGAAGAGTTTGAAGTGACCAGATTCTTGGCCAGGGCAAATACTTATGATGTTAGGGCAGACAGCGAGCAACTGCCTATCCTCTTTTTCCCTTTGCTAGTCAGAAGGGGCCGACTCTGAAGCTGGAGTGGACTGTAGTTTTAAAAGCACAAGTCCATATAATTAACCCCTCCCTGCCCTGTACAAATTCCCTGGCACAAACCTGGTGAAAGTCCCTTCTCGCGTTTCTCCGTTACTTGCAGTTTTCGCTTTTAACCAGCAGGTGGCAGCAAATATTGATTGAACTGGGAAACCAACATAAACTTTAGAGCTGATGTACTTTTTGATACATTTTATTTGACTTGTGGCAACAACACCAGTGAAAGTTATTTACATTTGCCTCATCTGTTGCTTCTCACAATGAGAAGCAAAAAGGTTAATCTATTTGGATCTGGTTTATCTTTCCGAAAGGGTTGCCCTGAAAGTCTGACTATATGAAATAGAGGAGCAAAACTCTTCATTTATTCCATGATACGATGGCATAAAATTTAGTATCTTTTGCCAACCAAAGATTATTTATTTAATCTTGACTTTGAGGGCTGCTTTTAATAAAAGGCTAAAAATATCTGCTCTGTTCTGTTTCTAAGTAAAGATACAATGACTTCAGGGCATGGGGGGGAATTGGTAAACATTTATATGATTATTTTCTGAATAACTCCCACATTTGCCCAACTCTATCTTTTAAAAAATGCAATGCATCCTTTTAATCACGTGGAGATGCAAATAATGAAATATATGTGGGGAAAAGTTACTAGAAAAATCTTCTACCTATCATTATATTAAACTCTTGTTATATTACTATCTTTTGGAGAGCAACAGGGTAAATATTTTTGAAAGTTTCTGTTGCATGAAGAGCAATTGTGAAACAAATAAATGTCTTTGAGGAGAAAAGAAAACTGGATTCAATAAAGCAGGCACTAGGGGCCATCAGGTCTACAGAATAATTATTTCTGTATTTCATACTTCAAAGTTTTGTACAATATAAACTAAAATCTCCATAACCTATGACAAATGGGCAATCAGGCTATGCAACAGGTAAGAAGGAGAACCAATGTGAGAAGTAGGAATTTTCAGTGCCTACAGATGTTAACAGAATTTACACATAAATTGCTTGGGACCTGGCCCAGTGGCTCAAGCCTGTAATCCCAGCAATCTGAGAGTCTGAGGCAAGAGGATTACTGGAGTTCAGGGTTTGAGACCAGCCTAGACAACATAGCAAGACCGTGTCTCTACCAAAAAGAGAGAGAGAGAGAGAGAGAGAGAGAGAGAGAGAGAGAGAGAAGAAAAGAAAAAAAAATTAGCTAGGCAAGGTTGCATACTTTGCGGGGAGGTGCGGGGGGGGCGGTGTGAAGTAGGATTGCTTGAGCCCAGGAAATCAAGGCTGCAGTAAGCTATGATCATGCCAATGCACACCAACCTGGGCAACAGAGTGAGACCTTGACTCAAAAAAAAAAAGGAAAGAAAGAGAGTGAGAGAGAGAGAGAGAGAGAGAGAGAAAGGAAGAAAGAAAAGGAAAGCTGTTTGTACTTACTAAGGAATGCAAAAAAGCAGGAAACAGACAGAAAATGCCTTGAAAGGATAAAAATCTTTGCAAAGTGAGAGAGAGAGAGAGAGAGAGAGTGAGAAAAGATAAAAGACACATTTGTTATGGATTGAATCTTAAAATTACAGAATCACAGAGGTTGAAGGAGTGTGGGCATTGTTTTAGTGTAACCTTCAATCCCTCTCCCCTGTGTTCTATGGAAATTCCTTCCTTTGCATCTTTGGACATGTTTATCTGGCCTCTGCTTGATGGCTTCCACTGATTCAGAGCTTTTGACATTTTATTGTAAAGTTTTCATTTTTGAACAGTTCTCCTTGTTATAAATTTCTTTCTTACAGAAATCTGAAACTGGTCTCCCAGTAACATCTGTTCATTGGTCATCTCTGGAGAAATAATGCTACGCATTTTTATTATGGATCACAGACAGCTTTGTAAGACTTGTGAAATGTCCTAGAAAAATTCATTCCCTAAGATTGTTCATGGAATTCCCTAGTCTAGGGAAAATAAAGCCTCTGTACATGACATTTCTTCAAACATGTTAAAACAGCAACATGTTCTTGAAACAATTTCACCAGTTTCTTCAACTTCTTTCCTTCCTTCTATTCACTATTCCTTCATCTGCTTTTCAAAAGCAAGCATATACTTAGCACCCTTTCTGTGTCAGACACTCAGGACACAAAGATGAATAGACCCTATTCGAATGTCCTTGG
Organism: Carlito syrichta; assembly: GCF_000164805.1. NCBI lineage: Eukaryota > Metazoa > Chordata > Mammalia > Primates > Tarsiidae > Carlito > Carlito syrichta. The sequence continues at coordinate 233,248 of NW_007247820.1, forward strand.
GGAGTTTGAAGCCTGTTTGGGGAGAAAGATCTGCAAGCAGATAGTTAGGTCAGGGAAGTGACATTCAAATTGAGCATAGGTTCAAATCCCAGGTTTGCCACTTATGAGGTCCCTTGGGAATGATACTTAAGCTCTTGAGACTGGCAATTTTAGGAGCGAGAATAGTGAGAACTTGAACCAGGCAGGGATAATAGGAAGGGAGAGTTATCAAGAGATATTTTGAAGTAGAAATTATAGGACTTGCAACCAGGGCCAGTAGCTGATGCCTGTAATCACAACATTTTGGGAGGGGGGGATTGTTTGAGTCCAGGGGTTCAAGAGCAGTCTGGGCAACATAGTGAGATCTCATCTCTACAAAAAAAAAAAAAATTAGCTGGGCATGATGGCATGTGCCTAGAGTCCCAGGTACTTGGGAGGCTGAGGTAGGAGTATCTCTTGGGCACAGGAGTTGGAAGCTGCGGTGAGCCATGATTGTGCCACTACACTCCAGCCTGGATGACAGAGTGAGACCCCGACCCAAAAAAAAAAAAAAAGAGAGAGAGAGAAAAGAAAAGAAAAGAATTATAGGACTTGGTCTGTTGACAGGGAGAAGATAAAGTTAAATAGGTCTCACAAACCTCTACCTTGGAAAACTGGTTGAATAGTGACTTCATTAAATTATATTGTAATTACAGTACAAAAGCATTGAGAGAAGATAATAAGTTGGTATGTTATGTGTAAGGTACTTTTCAGATCCCTTAAACTTTAGAAATATGAGTGGAACTTGGAACAAAAGTCTCCGCTGGAATGAATAGATTTGGGGTTTCCTTCTGTTTTTGGTGGTCAAAGTCAAAGTCACGAGAATAGATGAAATCAGCCAGGAGGGCAGTTAGAGTGTGAAGAAAACCAAAGACAACTGAGCAAGGAATCCAGGTAAAGAGGAGTATTTGATGGGAGACATGGGAGGGAAAGGAAGAGGAAGACCAGCTAACAGTAGAAAGTTAGAAAAACAGGAGCACTCAGAGGATTTTTTAGAAAGCGATCACTCTCTTCAGACAAAAGTCTGAATGCCCAGTAAGTGTCAGGATTTTTTAGAAAGTGATCACTCTCTTCAGACAAAAGTCTGAACGCCCAGTAAATGTCAGGCACTATTTGCTAAGTGTTCATTTTTATTTCCCCACAGATAAATAGCCCATTGCACAGTGCCATGCTGCCCCATCGATTATGGTCACCCCTAAAATAAGCCAAAATTCCATGTATACTTGGGTGTGTTTCTGTGTTTGTTATTATGTTGTTGGTCTAGATGTCTATATCTATACCAATGCCATATAGTTTTTATTTGTTTGTCTGTTTGTCTGTTTTTGTTTAAAGCCAGATTTATTGAGAGGATAGGAAAGTGCCCACATTGGGAGGGGACCTGAGGGGGTTGTCTGCCATGTAGTATTAACTACTCAGTTATAAAACCTTACAAGTACCCTCCCTACCTCCATTCTAAGGCATGAATTATTGCCATATCTCGATGAACAATGTTGTGTTCATGTTTTCAGGCACATGCTAAATGAGTTATATGTACTGACATAGAAACGTTTTGTTTTGTTTTGTTTGAATTGGAGTCTCACTCCATTGCCCAGGCTGGAGTGCAGTGGCATTCTCACAGTCACCGCAGTGTCAACCTGCTGGGCTCCAGCGAGCCTTCGGCCTGAACCTTACAAGTAGCCGAAACTACAGACACACGCTACCGCCTGGCTAAGTTTTTTTTGTTTGTAGTAGAGATGAGGTCTCATCAAGTTGCCTGGGCTGTTCTCAAATCCCTGGGCTCAGGCAATCCTCTCACCTTGGCCTCCCAAAGTGCTAGGATTACAGGCTTGAGCCACCGTGTCTGATCAGAAACATTTTCTCTGACTCCACCTTTAAAATGAAATTAGAGAAAGAGTTAACATACCATGTGGTGTACTCTCTCTTTTTCTTCTTTTGATCCACATAAATCACGTTCCCTTAGACAGTCATTCCCAAACCTGGCTGGGTATCAGAATCACCTGGGGAACTTTTCAAAAAATATAAATTCTTGAGTTACATCCCAGACGTACTAAACTGGGTAGGATGGGGTATTTGGGGCCAAAGAATAGGGAAGTACAATAAAATATTCCTTAGGTGATCGCCCTGTGTTCAGTTCATAGACTGGCATTTGGGAATACCTGCATTCAGAAGTTCTTATATATTGATTAAAGACATATCAGTCATTTTAGAGTGCTATTTTGCAATCAGCTGTAAGTAATTAAGCATTTAATCAATCTTCCTGTTTTTTATTACTATAAAACTATGATTGTTATCACAAAATATCATAAATGTAAAAATAAACAGAATGTAATACAATCCTATAATTTCTTCTTGGAGGATGTTAACAGTTTGGTCAATATTCTGTATTTTTTTCCTATGCCTTTACTAAGTTGTTTCTTCTTCTAAAATTAGATTACCGTATACTTTGGGAATCTGGATTTTGGGAGTCTAGATAAGACCTGGCCTTGGGAGCCCATTATGTTCCAGGCACTATGCTAAAAGCCTGGATGTGGGAGCCAATCACATCTGGGTTCAAGACCCAGCACTGGTCCATACTGACATCTTCAGGTAATTTATTTATTCTCCCTAAGTCTCAGATTTTCTCATCTGCAGGTAAAAATACTACCTGCATAATAAAATTCTGGTGAGATTAAATGAGATAATGTTAATAAAGGGCTTAGCACAACATAAAAAATTCTCAATAAGTATTAACTTTAAAAATTACTAGTGACTTTTTTTTAGAGCAGTTTTAGGTTCACAGCAAAATTGAGTGGAAAGTACAGAGAGTTCCTATATACTCCCTATGAATCTACACTGACACATCTTTATCACCCAAAGTTCATAGTTTACTTAAGGGTTCACTCTTGATGTTATACATTCTGTGGGTTTTGACAAATGTGTAATAATAAGTATCCACCACTGAATTATCATACAGGATAGTTTCACTGCCCTAGAAAGTCTCTGTGCACTGCCTATTTCTCCTTTTCTCTTCCGTAAACCCTGGCAACCACTAATTTTTTTCTATTTTATTTTTTTACTGTCTTCATAGTTTTGCCTTTTCCAGAATGTCATATAGTTGGAATGATTAACCTTTTATTATGGTCATTATTGTTTTACTACTGCTATAGGCATTTTCACTTAACATATATTAGCTACGCTAGTAATATAATATTTGAAAAATTATTTCTAGCTTATGTATAGCATTTTACTATATGGATATATAATAAATTATTTAATCAATATCGTATGCTTATTTTGATTATTTTCAAATTTCTTATCATAAGTTATTCTGCAGAGAATATCCTTGTGTTTATACCTTTTCATACTTATATATGAGAAGGGACCTTCCCAAAAACCAGAATTTATTTATAAAAAACTGTGTCTTTATTATTCCATGTTTAAACTTCAGTCACCTTCAAAATACTCTCTGTTTGATGCAATGCGCCTATTGAGATCCTTTTTCTGCTGCTCAAAGTAGTTTTTGAACTCATCCATTATGATAACTTTTTGGGCCTCTGCCATTTTTTGTTTCACCTCTTCCACACCGGCAAAACGTTTCACTTTGAGAACTTTTTTCATCTGGGGAAACAAACAAACAAACAAGTCACTCAGGGATAGATCAGATGAATAGGGAAAACTGCTGAACACTCAGAGTGGTGTGGGCAGGTGTGGCTGTCGTTGTGGAAGAGCCAGTCACTTGTTTGCCACAATTCAGGATGTTTCTTCTGCAAATTGTGAAGAACAACAACATTCTCAAAATTTCCAGATAAAAATTTTGGCTAATGTTTGATCCAGAGGAACCATTTCTGAGTGTAGTACAAAGAGCCCACGTTCCAAAAGATAATACCGGTTTTTTTTGGCGGGGATTCTTCCTCGTAAGTGTCTCTCCTATAAGAGGAATTATTGAGTCAATGGACATAAATATTTTAGTAAGGTTTTACCCATTATTTTGACACCAATTTTATTTATTTATATTTCTATCAATAGTGGAGGAGACTTTTTCCACACACTTGTCCAAACTTTTCATCTTTTTTGCTACTGAGAGTAAAAAATGATATATTTTAGTGTATGATATAACACATCATTGTTGCATTATTTTATATTTCGTTGTTAGAGAAAGCAAGCATTCAAGATGATCCATTGACGTACAGTTTTTTATTGGCTCTGTATTTTCTCATATGCCCCTCATCTATTTTCTTTTATAGGGATTCTTTCCCCTCTCACTTTATTCTTTTCATTTCTTTTTCCTCCATTCACCTTCCAGTTTTCTCTCTCTCCTTGATTTATCAATTGAATGATATCTTATAAGTCAATGCCATTTTCTGTTGATATCAGGTTGTTCTGGGGCCCTTTAATTAATACTCTCTTTTTGGCCTTCTCTAAACAGAAGACCCCAAATGATTTCAGTCTTTATCCCCCAAGTCAGTATTTTCTCTCTTCTTGACTTCTTATATTTTGTAGAAGAAAGAATGGCAGGTATTGTAGCTTCATCAGGTTATCTTCTGCAGCATGTAATTATTCTTTGGTTTTTCAAAATCTACCCTATTGCTGATAGAAAATGTCACAGCTTGTGTGAGTGCCAGTTGCAGCCAATTATACACTAAATGATCTGCGTTGGCATTAACAGGCTTGGCAGAATGCGCTATGCTTTGGTGAGATGAAATTTTGCTTCAGTAAATTGTGCTTGCAAGGAATTTGACCTCAGTAAGAAATTGCACTGTTTTCTGGACTAAAACAGTGGCGGCTATCAAAATATTAAATAACCAGTATAGCATGAATATCTAAATGGTATTTTTAGACATGTGACTATAATAGCATATATAAGAACATAATGGCCATGACTTCATTCTTTTTTTTTTTTGAGTTGGAGTCTCACTCTGTCACCCAGACTGGAGTGCAGTGGCTGCTCCCGGCCACCGCAGCCTCGATCTGCTGGGCTCCGGCGATCCTTCCGCCTCAGCCTTCCGAGCAGCTGGAACTACAGGCGCGCACTACCATGCCGGGCTAATTTTTTGATTTATTGTAGAGATAAGGTCTCGCCAAGTTGCCCAGGCGGGTCTCGAACCCGCGGGCTCAGGCAATCCACTCATCTCAACCTCCCAAGGCACGGGCTTACAGGCTGAGCCACCGAGCCCAAGTGACTTCTTTTTATTCCAAATGTATTATATCTTATTTTTCAAAGTTGCTATATTTTCTTATCCTCTGTAGAAATGGTATATAGAAATATTCTCTAAACCAGCACGTAAAATATTGATTTAAATTTTCTGTTAAGTAAATCAAGATCATTTGGTATTTATTGTGAAAGTAATTTTTACCTTTGAGGTACATTTTCCAAGATAAATTAAGTTAGTTCACACCTTAAGATTACAATGCTTTCAAGAGCCTAAGTTATTAAACTAATAACTAACTGGAAAAATTTAATATTTTTAATAGCTTGTATAATATAAATTCAAATGTGTAAGTTGGTCAAAAGTATGATTACCACTACATTTCATCATAAAGTGATAATGTCATAGTTAAAATCAATTTATATGCATTAGCATAGTATGCAGCCGTTGAAATGTGATTGGAAATACTGTGAAGACAAGGAAAACTATTTGTAACCATGTCAAGTTAAGAAAGCCTAATATTAAAATATGACTGCAGGCCTACCTATAGAATCCAATGAAAATAGCTGTCTTTAATTTTTGATATCAAGTTTTCTTCATTCTGCCATTACCTTGTCTTTTCAATAAAAAAGAAAAATCCTGTGTACAATAAAAACAAAAGTCCAAACAACGGCTCATGTCCAGTGTTTATTCAGATATTCACAGTTATGTCTTTCATTAAGCACATATCAATAAGTCACTTGACTAGTGTTTATATTATGCAATTAATCTTCAGAATAAACTTATTCCCTATAGTCATTTAACAACCTTGAAAACTCGGTCTTGAATAGGTTTAGATTGAAACAGGATAATATTCAAATTATTCAATATTGTTCAATCAGAACAGATAACCTAGTAAGCACCAGAAATAGCCATGCTTGAATGTAGTGGCTAAAGATCCATTCTGGATAGAAGTGGAAGGGTGCTTCTAGAAACAGGCCAGCTAGAGTTCTGATTTTTAGGACATCAACATAGTTTGATATTATAAAGAGAAGGCATAGGTCCTAGCTCCAACTTTGCCAATTCTCCTTCTAGTCTTATTTTCTATATTTATGAAGTAAACTTTTCAAACAATGAAATAATAAATTTGAGAAAACACTGTAAGTTTTAGAACACAAAAGAACCCAAGCGATCTTAACAGTCGGTAATGAAATGTTAACGTTTTATTTATTTACTTGTGTATTGTAGACACAATTGGCAAGCTTGTTCTCAATTTTGTCCTTTAATGAGTCCCTTAATGAGTCTGAGCACTGACTAAATAATGCAGATTTCAACTGATATACACTGAGTCAATCCAAAATCTGTCCTTGTGCATTATGAACGATGATTGAAAATATCAAATGTACAGGAAGTTATTATCTTTTTCAGGTTATAAAAGCCACACTTGTGAAGTATGTATCACATGTGGACACATTTCCTGTTGTAAACTCTTCCAGGGTTGATTGTAATTTGGCAAAGATACACAATACAAACCATGCTGACAACTTATTAATCCTATGGAGTTTTGTTATTTTTTTCTCATTTTTCAATTCATTTTCTTTCTTCAGTGTTCTCTGCCCTATGTAATAGAGATGTAGTTGGTCTCCTAGATAATTTGACCTCACCTATGACATTTCGTTGACATCAACCATAGATTCTCAGGATTTTCATACACAGATGAAGCAGTTTTAAAGTGTTAAAACTTATAAAAGTCTTAGACATTCAATTCACTTTGCGAATACTTTGTAAGTTATGTTGTTAACTAAGTAAATCATCAGAAGTTCAGGCAGTCTTCATAAGACTTTTTGCATTCTATTAAGTTTTATATGTTATAAAATTGTTTTTAAATGGGTTTAATTTTGGTATGCTTACTCAAACAAATATGCAGACACTCATACAATTCCTACCTCACTATACATGTCACCTCTGTGTCAACATTTAAAAAATACAACACGGGGTCGGGCTCGGTGGCTCAGTCTGTAATCCCGTGCTTTGGGAGGCCGAGGTGAGTGGATTGCCTGAGCCCGAGGGTTCGAGACCCGCCTGGGCAACTTGGTGAGACCTCATCTCTACAATAAATCAAAAAAATTAGCCAGTCGTGGTAGCACACGCCTGTAGTTCCAGCTACTTGGAAGACTGAGGCGGAAGGATCGCCGGAGCCCAGCAGGTCGAGGCTGCAGTGGCCAGGAGCGGCCACTGTACTCCAGTCTGGGCAACAGAGTGAGACTCCAACTCCAAAAATAAAATAAAAAATAAAAATACAACATGGGCCGAGCATGGTGGCTCAAGCCTGTAATTCCAGTACATTGGGAGGCTGAGGTGAGAGGATTGACTGAGCCCAGGGGTTTGAGACCAGCTTAGGCAACTGGGCGAGACCTCATCTCTACAATAAATTAAAAAAAAAAAAAATAAGCTGAGTGTGGTGGCACTCATCTGTAATTCCAGCTACTTGGAAGGCTGAGGCAGAAGGATTGCCTGAACAGCCACTGCACTCCAGCCTGTGTGACAGAGAGTCTGGCTCAAAAAACAAAACAAAACAAGACAAAACAAAACAAAACAAAACCCAACATAATAATCTTCTGTGACTGGACTGATAAAATGACATATGTATTTCTACTAATAGTTAGGAGGAACAGAAATAGTCATCAAAGTAGTAAAGACAATTTTGAATACCCTATAGAAACTGAGGATCAAAATAGTGTTTGTTTATTTGTCCCAAATAGTTACATCAGATCTTACCTTAAGTGTTTTGTCACCAAAAACAATATTCTCCTACAAAATCTATAGCAAGAATTATTTATGTCAATTACAAGCCTCATTTATTACTCAGGGCAAACACAAGTTTTGCATTCTCAAAGGGCCTCTGCTCATAAGAATGTATTTCACTTTCCTAGCATTGAAACACTGTGATGTTACAGATAGACCGCCAATCTTAATCTAAGTAGATGTACAGCTGTATTTCATGTGCTCTTTAAATAAAGTACCAACTCATTTTATACACACACACACCATAATCCTATAATGTTAAATGATTTTTTTCCAAAGAAATGCCTGAAATGCCTAATGAACAACATGAGGTGGTTCTCTATCCTCTCACCTTCTCTCTTCAGGGGCTTAGAGAATTTCAGAGGCAGAGAATTACACTACCTACATCAAAAATCATTATGGATAAATTTAAAACATGTGTAAACATACACATACAATGCCACATCGTATGAGTATCTTCCTCCCTGTTCTTATGGATTTTTTTTTAAGTGAGAAAGCAGGATTTATCGAGAGGACAGAAGAGCTCCCACTGTGGGAAGGGACCCGAAGAAATTGCCCCTCGTGGATATTTTTATCTTCTGGGCTTAAAGTAAAGTATATTTTCTTAAAACACCACATCTGTGCTCTCTGCCATCTTTCATGATTTCCATATCAGGAACCACTTTACTTCTCACTGGTTTCTATACATAGTTGTAGCTAAACAAATTTCCTTAATGTTAAACAAACAACTCCTCCAGGACAAAAACTCAATCATTTCATCTTCTTCATTTTTGCTCTTCAAAAGTATCAGTTACGAGTTCCATGATGATGGGTAAGCCAGCCTCTCTGGGCCTCAGCTTCTCTTTTGTAAATTGATTGGGTGTGCTGAAAGGTCTCATCTGATTGGAAAACGCTGTTTTACCCCACATAGCCCTTAACCTTGGGAACCTATCCTGGAACACTGCATAAAATGGGGTTACTGCACCCTCAGATTTTCATGACCTCCATTTGATTTTTTTTTTTTTTTTGAGTCAGAGTCTCACTCTGTCGCCCAGGTTGGAGTGAGCATGATCCCGATGATCACAGCTCATAGCAGCCTCGACTTCCTGGGTTCAGGCAATCCCTTTACATCAGCATCCCAAGCAGCTGAGACTACAGGCATGTGCTACCACGCCAGCCTTATTTATTTAAATTATTTATAATTTTTTTTTTGTAGAGACAAGGTTTTGCTATGTTGCCCAGGCTGATCAAACTCCTGGGCTCAGGCAATCTGCCCACCTCAGCCTCCCAAAGTGCTGGGTTTATAGACCGAGTCACCGCATCTGGACCATCTGAACTTTTTATCTTAAATTGACTTGCATTCCACTTCTCAGGCTAATCCTTTTGCCCTCTGACAATAGGGTTTGTTTTATTAATGGCTTTACTTCATCTCTCAGATCAGAAATGTTGATCTGGTGCTCCAGCTCTAACTCTGAGTTCCCTCCAAGTGATCACCCAACTCCCATTTCTTTGTTGTGGACTCCATGATAAGAGCTTTGTCCTGGCCACCCAGCTTGTCTTGGACCTGCACCTTTGGCAGAATCACTTGGGACTGATGTCCTTCCCAGGTTCCTCCCACCATAAGTGGGACCTTGGTATCATGATTCTGTGTTTGTTTTGTGCTATGGTTTGAATATGGTTTGTCCAGTGTGGTGGTGTCAGAAGATGGCTCTAAGAGGTAATTGGATCATGAAGATGAGTTAATGTCTTTCTTGCAAGATTGAGTTAGTTCTTGGGGAAATACACTAATTCTTGTGTAAGCAGGTTGTTATAAAGCAAGATTGACTCCCATATTTTACCCTGTTTATACACACACAGTTTTCCTTTTGTTTCTCTGCCACATTTTGACACAGCACAAGACCCTCACCAGAAGCTATCAGATGCAGCTGTCCAATCTTGAGCTTCCCAACCTGCAGAGCTATGAGCTAAATATCCTCTTTTCTTTATAAATTCTCCAGTCTCAGATATTCTGTTACAGTAACAGAAAGTGGACTGACATCTGCACATTTTTCTGGTACTTATACAAGTGCTGTTCACCCTTCAAGGCTGCCTACTTTGTACTGTTATGATCGAGTAAGCGAGAAGAAGTTACGCCAGCAAGTTGAGTCAAATTAATTATGAATTTATTAAACGCGCGGGTCAAGAGTAGGCAAACGCCAGAAAAACTCTTGGCAAATTGGTGCAGTTTGTGACAAGCTTTTATCGGTAAAATTTGCAGCATTGGCTACATAGCAACTTAGTGACCATGACAACTATTAACTAATGACTTGGCAAGCAAAATGGGAACTTCAATTGTTAGGGAGCTTTGATTAATTTCATGTCAGGTAGGTACAGCCAGTGCTCAGAAAGTTCCTTGGAGTTCTGCCATTAAGATAGAGTTTAAGGTAGTTACATAGAGAAGGAAGAAGAATCATTATACAATGGAGTTACCTTGGTTAGGTCACTAACAGAATATAAGAACAAACTATGAAAATGTCAAAGCGTAACATTTGATTTCAGTTAACAAAGCATACAATCACATGGGAAATATGACAAAGGAATTCTGTAACCATCAGCAGGCCACGGTCAGCATAACCTGCCCAAAGGAGACAAAGCTGGAGATCTGTGGTCATGGGAACGTTACTGTAATTACACGTAGGCATTGATTCTTAGGTCAGGCAGGTAACTAAGATGAAAGTTTTAAACAAAATGGAGTAAGCTGGTTAATATTATTACTTTGCTAGCAATTTGATTTTATTAACTGATTTAGCTTACTAACTACTTACTCCCACAAAACTGCACTCAACTTCTGCTAGTCATACAGAAGATGCACCTTGCAACCATAAATAACCCCAAATTACTGCCATCCTTTGGTACTCTCTGACCCAGAGACATCCCACCTTGATGCTGAGTGACTCTGCCTAGACTTATGATCCCTCTCTTCAATTCCTCTCTCCCTCTAGGGTTTCCATGCCCTTTTTCCCTTCTGGGCGGTAGCCTCACATCATTGCCTTAAAAAGGACTCTTGGTATGGGGGGCTTCCTTTCTCATGCAACTCTGTCCCAACGCTGCCCACTAAAGCTTGTTGTATAACACTATGGCCCCGTGGGTCTGTGTTTTCCTCAATCATTCCTAAAATCCTCAAACTCACCACAGATGTATACTGTAAAAGTTAAAACAATACAAAAGTTACTTTCCTTAGCACTTCAGAACCCTACTCACACTTTCTGGAGAGGAATACCATCAAACTGCTTCTTGAGTAAACATCCAAAAAAATTCCACATACATATATGCATATATATGTTGTGTTAGTGTTCTATGGCTGCCACAGCAAAATGCCATAGATAGAATGGTTTAAACAACTATATATACAGTTGCTGTTGTTGTTTGTTTTTTTCCTCACAGTTCTGAAGGCTACAAGTCCAAGGTCAAGATCTGGCAAGTTTGATTTCTCCTGAGTCTTCTCTCCTTGGCTTATAGATGACCACATTCTCCATGGGCATCCCTTTTGTCTCCCTGTATGTCCTAATCTCTTCTTATAAAAACACCAGTTAGATTTGATAGGTTTTACCCTAACGACCTCATTGTAACTTATCACCTCTTTAGAGACCCTATCTCCAAATTCAATTCATTCTGAAGTACTGGGAGTTAGTGCTTTAACACATGAATTTTGAGTGATACATTCAGCCCATAGCACATGTGTATTTCCTTCATAAAAATGTAATGAATCATACGAGGCACACTATCATTTGCTTTTTTCATTTGCTATATCTTGATGATTGTTAGGGTTTGAATGTTTGTCACTGCCAAAACTCATGTTGAAACTTAATCCTTAATATGGCAGAATTGAGAGATGTGGTCTCTAAGAGGTGATTGGATTATGAGTGCTCTGCTCTCATAAATGGATTGATCCATTCATGGATTCATGAATAAATGGATTAATAGGTTGTCATGGGAGGGGAACTGGTGGCTTTATGAGAAGAGGAAGACATATCTACCACATTCTTTTAATGGTTGCATAGTATTTTGTCTGGATATTCTGTATTTTATTTATCAAGATTCCAACCGTCAAATAATTTGGCTGCTTCCACTTTTTATTTCTTTTGCAAACAATGCTAACATAAATATCTTCATAATTATGCTTTCTTTTATAAGTAGAGAGATAGCTGTAAGATAAGTTTTTAGACTGGAGATTGCTCAGTCAAGAGATGTGTAAATTTCATTTGGACAGGTATTACTAATTGTTCCACAAATAGGGAGTGCCTCCCACAAATGGTATGTGTGAAAGTCCTCCACACCCTTGCCATGATTCTACATTATACGATATTTTAATTTTTTTAAATTAAGTAACCAAAAATAATATCTCAATATAATTTTAACTTGAATTTATTTCATTGAAAATGGGGTTAAACATCTGTTCATGTTGAAGGCTGTTTGTATTTCTTGTGAGTTGTATGTTCAAATTCTTTGTCCATGTTTTTCTATACTTTTTTGTTTCAGCTGAGATCTCACTGTCATTCAGGCTAGAGTGCAGTGACATGCTGGCAGCTCACTGCAGCCTTGACCTCCTGGGTTCAGGTAATCCTTCTGCTATAGCCTTCCATGTGCCGTCATGCCTGGTTAATTTGTTTATTTTTTATTTTTTTTGGTAGAGATGAGGTCTCACTATATTGCCCAGACTGGTGTTGAACTCCTAGGCTCAAGTAATCCTCTTGACCAAAGACCTGGGATTGCAGACATGAGCCACCGTGCCTGGCCTTCCTTAGTGATTTATTTGTCAGAGATTTACAGAAAAGAAAAAAATGAGTCTCTTGTCATATGTGTGTGTATGGGAGACAAGGCTGAAACACTAGACAATAACTCTTATGTCTTCTTGAGGCTCAAACTGGACAAATGACTTCTAGAACCAAAGCATTTTAGTCACGGTCATGCAGCTATAGACAGGACGCAAATTTCCATCCCTGTACTTTATAATCTCTTATGATGACTAGGATAATGACAAAAAGCTGGGAAAATTTAGATATTGAACACATTTAGTTAATTCTATGTCAGGCACTTTTCAGAACTTTAATTTTCCTTCTAACTATGTAATTTAGTGAACTTAATGCACAATGAAACGTTAAATAATTGAGCTCCTAACACGTTTCTCTTCTGCACATGGAAATCTCAATTTAAATCAGAAAGTCTGACTGCGAAGTGGAATCATCTTGTTATTCATGTCGATGGGATCAAAACTTACTGGATATATTCCTAAACCTAGACCTTAGTGGCCTATTCACTCACGTGAAAGAACCACACTCCTTCGCACCATAGGTCATTAGTCATGGAAAATTCTTCCTGCCTGGCATCTTTTCTTCCTTTGCATCTCAGCTTAAATGCCGTTTCCTCAGGGAAACCTTGCCTGACATTTATCCATCCCCAAGACTAAAGTAAATTGTTCCTGCTAGATTCTCAAAGCACTTGATTCTTTTCCTTAATAGAGTTGAACACAATTGGTAGTCATACATGTATTTGTTTAGCACAATGTCTAAAACAGACACTCCATAAATACATGAATGTATAAAACATAAATTATTTTGTGTTCTAACAGTGTACAGTGTTATGAAATGTCAAATTCCAAAGAAGCCATAGATATTTCTGTATCTCATAATTAATGAGGTTACTCTAAACACTATAACAAAAACACATGTCTGGACAAAACTTGACTTTCCTTATTCATTCCCATCCATATTCTTGGGGGACAAGTTATCTGATACATCCCTGACTCTTGTCCTACTGATTCCATGGTAACCCTTCTCTATTTCGAACTTTCTGCAAATCTTAACCTTATAATTTAGAAGTGAAGAAAGTATGAAAGAAGGTGATTAATATGTTCAGAGCTCAGCTCCAGTGTGTAGGTGCAGGTTAAATGTCTTTTTTATTTTTATCATTACAACAGACTTTATGACTGCAATAAAGATGTGAGTGGTTTCTTCAAAGATAAACATCTGTAAGAAAGAGGCGGGTTACATTCTAATAGCCTGTGGCTGCTGTCAGAAATAATTTAATGCTTAGGGCTTTGTTGGCTGACCCAAGTCCTTTGAAGAACAGAAGCATGCTCCTTACACCATCATGGCTACCCAGAATCCACTCATTTATGTGAGGTGCTCTGTAGTGCTGCTCAATGAAGGCAAGAAGCCTGAACTTGGTAATTGAGAATGAATGTCAAGTAGTGTCAAGACGCCTCAATTCATAAGGCTGGTAACTCCTTCTGTGATTGCATTTCCATTTTTACAGCTGCTTCAGTGGCCAAGTTTACCAGCCTTGTTTGGGAAAGTATATATATTACAGGACTCTTGGCACTGCCTGAGAAGAAGCTAGCATTTTTGATTCATTTCTAAGGGTTGTGGAATTTCCAACTACTACAGAGGTCAATTTTATACAGTTTATAAAGAGGTAGAAAAAAAGAAGAAAAGTTTTCTAAAAGACAAAAAATAAGATGGGAGAAAGCACTAATCTTTGCACCTACTAATCTTTCTGGTAATCACAAATTTTAGAAGTTATTGAACTTTCTTTGGGAGGAAGAAACTTCTTTAGATGAAATGAGAATATATACATGATCAAACAATGATGAGGAATAAATTCAATTTCTAAAATGTTTTGAAACTATAGTGACTTAATTGTAATAATGTATATATTGTCCCTAGCAGAGTCTAGCTCAGGGATCAATATTTTTCCTTCAAAGAGTCAGATAGCGACGATTTTAGGCTCTGCAGTTCAGATGGTGTCTGTCAAAACTGCTCTACCCTGGCATTGTGCAAAAACAGCCTTAGACAATACGTAAATGAATGACCGTGGCTGTGTCCCAATAAAACTTTATTTAGGGACACTAAAGTTTGAACTTTGTATTATTTTATGTCATGAATATTATTTTTCTTTTGATTCTTTTTAACTACTTAAAAACCATTTTTAACACCTATACTCCCAGCACTTTGGGAGGCCGAGGTAGAGGATTGCTTGAGTCCAGGAATTTAAGACCAGCCTGGGCAACATAGTGAGACCTGTTTCTACAAAAAATTTAAAAAATTAACCAGGCATAGTGGCATGTTCCTGTAGTCCCAGTTACTTGGGAGAATTGCCTGAGCCCAGGAGATCAAGACCGCAGTGAGCCGTCAGCATGCTACTGCATTCCAACCTGGGTGACAGAGTGAGACCCCGACTCAAAAACAAAAAACGAAAGACAAAACCACTTTTAATTGTGTCAGGTGATGTGCTGGATTTGTCTCCGGGTTTGCTGATCCTGTATGTAAAATGTGGTAGATGCTCCATATCTGTACCCGAGTCCCTTATAAAAAAGTTATGTTTCATAGTTAAGCCACCTACATGGAAAGGAATTGAATTATACTTAGCAAGATGTTTTATCCACTGTTTCATGCCAGAATCTCTCAGCTTTGTTCCACACAAGTGGTGTCTGTTTTTAATCAACAATTTGCTCTACACACAGATAGCTACCTGTCCTAAGTTAATAGATTAAAGAGAAGCATAAACCATGTCAAGGACACTCCCTTTACCACTTCCCACCCAGTCCCCCACCCCAGTCCCTCTGGGTTTCTTGTACTGATCTGGAAGTCAAAGTGAAACAGAAATCACTACAATATAAGCAATATTGTCATTGATCAAAGATGTTTCCAGTTACTCTGAAGCCAGGAAATCTTTTTAAAGAGAGTGAATGGTGAAGATTGGATAATGATCCATAAACCTGCAAAATAAAACATTTAGCTAAGCATCATGTTTATACTTATTTATACTTAAATGGTATGTCTACTTACTGCCTCTTATCTCTCCCTAATATGTAATCAATTAGCATAGATTTTCTTACATTGGAAGTTTTTAAGAGAGATTTGGGGTATAAATGACACATTCTGGTTTTTTTCTGGTCATACAAAACGTCTTTTTGGTTAGAATACAATATGGAAATCAGCCCCCAAAATATATTGAATAATTTTTAATCTTTTTTCTGAGAATAGAAATCTTAGATCTTATCCTAGTAGTGGTGAAATTAAAAACAAAAAAAAGCTGGGCTTGGTGGTGCGCTCCTATAATTCCAGCTATTCAGGAATGCTTGAACCTAGGAGTTTGAGACCAGCCTAGTCAACACAGTGAGACTTTATCTCAAAAAAAAAAAGAAGTTAAAGTTATTTTCACAAAATCAGTTTGACTATCTACTTTGTGAGACTGAAGCTGCTTTAAACATATGCCAACATAAACCTTTTATTTTGTGCTGATTGTGCACAAAATAAATGGTAATGATAAGGATCAAATTCACTGAATTGTGAGATAGACCATCTAGGTTGTTTAAGAAAGTGAACTATTATATAAAACACGTGCAAAAGTGGATCTAATATTCAACAGCAAATGCTACTCTTTCAAGCTGAATTTTAATAGTGTAAAGCAGCAGCTTCATATTTGGTATGTGTAATGATTCAGAAAATAATTTTGAAAGGGAGTATATAATGCTTACAGTTTTCTTATATTGGTATTCTTATATTTCAGAAAGCGACAAAGATCATATTTGCCTTCACAGCATTTAATGTGCTTTGGGAGGTCCACATAAAACTGTATCAAGGATTTGGATAAAAGTTTTAGGCATTTATTTACATATTTACAATCACAGATTTAGTTCATTATCTAGATTTTTCCCAGTAACAAATATCCTTATAATTGAGGAGGTCTTCGGTTTTTCCTAGGATGTCAGGCATTGTCCAGGTGCTTCAATCTACTTAGCATTTCTATGACACTTTAGAGATGCTTTCAGACTTTGGGTGGCTAACGAGCTGTGTTTTGTACAAAACTAAGGTTCTTAATCTGATCAAATAGTGGTGCTGAAAAGCTCCCTTGGTTTTTAATATGATGATCTAATGCTAGGAAATTGCAGTCCCTTGTTATTATACGTAGATCAAGACATTCCATTCTGGACATGGACTGTAACCCCTCTATGGGCCTTATTCTCTTGCTAAAGATCAGAGGATCTCAGGGTCATAGGAGCAAATTTAAATGACTTTATTTTGTCCACAAGTATTCCTTCCTTCTCATTCCCACTCTGGACACATTTTAGTCCAAAGCATAGCCTTCATAGCAAAATGGATGGTTCATGTAGTATTTAATGATAAATCACATTATCATTGGGTAACTAATTAATTCCCTAAGAACAAAATGAAACTTATCTATCTTTAAATGCTGTTTTATTTATACGTTTTCCATTCACCTCAACTTTTTTTTGTGTGTGAATTGGAGTCTTACTCCATTGCCCAGGCTGGAGTGCAATGGCACGCTCAGAACCACCCCAGCATCGACCTGCTGGGCTCCAGTAATCCTTCTGCCTCAGTCTTTCAAGTAGCTGGAACTAAAGGCATGCGCTACCACACCCGACTAATTTTTTGATTTATTGTAAAGACGAGGTCTTGCCATGTTGCCCAGGCTGGTCATAAACTCGCAGGGTCAGGCAATCCTCTTGCCTTAGCCTCCCAAAGTGCTGCGATTAGAAGCTTGAGCCACTGCGCCCAGTCCACCTCAACTTTTTAATATTCTTTACCTTAAGATGCTGAGACCAGTACTGATCATAGTGGGACTCCATAGTCTACATTAGAACATTTTCATTAGTCCTCTGAATGTCACATAATTTAGATGAAACAGTCAGCATGTGATAAGTCCCTGAAGTGCTTCCAAGAGTGTCTTTGTGGCTTAATGCTTGCTTTGCCCATTCCTTTCAGCCATTTTTAACAGTTCTTGTCATCAGGTATGTTTATTTTCAAGTCAGTTGCCTGCTTCTGGTTATTGGAAAAACCATTTTACTTTATCAACAATCTGGTTGATAATACAGTACTTTATTGCAGGTTACTTAGGTTCAAAAGAGTCCTGTTAAATCTGATCATGATTATAAATATCATCAACCTTTCTGAAAAACAAGTTACCTGAGGGAATAACCAAGTATGTCCTAACTGAAACAAGTGAAATGCAAAAATTTTTTGTTTTTTAACCTGGGTAAGCTAATAAACTGGTTCCCTTCTTTCTTCAAAATTTATTCTCTTTTTCAATCATGTAGTAGATTTCGTGGTGATTTTTAAAATTTTTCTTGGTTTGCATACACAAAGGGAAATTTTTCCTTTAAAAAGAGCTTAAACTTAGTATTTCCAAAAACTTAAATGCTTTTCGCTTTTTAATTATCTTAGATAGTTTGAAGTATTTTTTTTTTAAATCTTCATATTCTTTGTATTTAAATGTAAGCTTTCTCTTTGGGACCCTCAAATAATTACAACATGATACTGATATAGTTAATGCAAATTAACAAACAAGCTCAGTTTTGATGTAGGTTCAATTATCCAGGTAGCTCTTGGATATCAAAGACAAGTTTTCATTCTTTTCCTTTTTCCTTTTCTTTTAGATTTTTTCTAGTACAAAGAGGAAGAGAACTTAAGTAAAAATTGGAGGATGCTGCAGCTGTTAAAAGCTCTCTGAAGCCCATTGAGCAAGAACAGAGCTGTTGAATAATGCAGACAAGATAATGAACAGCAGACAAATGATCCCAGGAGGCTCCCTGCTGAGTAAAGGGAGTATATACTTAGAGGCTAGATTTATTATCCTAACATCTTTTGTGGTGACCTCCAATTTATTGGAAATACCTGAGACATTTGTAAACTCAGAGTTCTTCTCCTTCAACTGAAGCCAAGCTTGCTCATCATTGCTGCCTCAGCTTCTTGAAGCCACATAGCAAAGTTGCAAAACTCTGAACTTCCTCTCTGAAAGAAGAAACTGAGAATTAACTAATCACATAAAGAAAAAAGAACCAAGAAAACAACCGTGTGGTCAATCTGTTAGCTGAATTACAGATGTAACTCCCTAGGCTACAGGAAAGCATTCTAGATACAAGACTTTCTTGTGTACTAGAAATTACGAGTAAAATTTAAACCTTAAATATCCAGATCTAATCATGCAGCACTTTAGAGGCACAATCTTTTCCCAGCCAAATCTGGACCATCTTGTAACAAAGGCAAAACTGTGGGATATAAATTGCCTTTGTTTTAAAATTAGTCTTCTTATGACAGCTTTTGATGCAAGACAATGTCTGAATGTAATTAATCAGATTTCACGTAACACCATCTCACAGTCAAATTCAGTGAGGACTGAAGAAATTATTCCATAGAGGAAGAGAAGCTTCCAAAGACACAAGGGAAATAGTTTGGGAATCTTTGAAATATCTCACTCACTTCTAAGACACCTGGTTCATTTTTTTTTCTTTTTTAAATCCACATAGCTGATTTTTCATTTGCTTAGAAAAAAATAAAACCAACTAAACTCGGCTTAACTTTAAACCTCAATTATTCTGATATACCTGTCAATTTACCTTATTGAGCCTTTATTATTATCATTATTTGGGTCAGAGTCTCACTCTGTCGCCCAGGCTGGAGTGCAGTGGCACAATCATGACTCACCACAGCCTAGACCTCCTGGGCTTAGGTGATCCTTCTACCTCAGCCTCCTGAGTAACTGGGACTACAGGCACACGCCACCATGCCAGGCTAATTTTTTTAATTTTTTGAGGAGACAGGGGTCTTGCTATTTTGTTCAGGCTGGTCTCAAACCCCTGGCTCAAGCACTCCTATTTGTCTCAGCCTCTCAAAGTGCTGTGATTGCAAGTGAGAGCCACTGTGTCCCAGTCCTTATTGAGGTTCTAGAGCTTAACATATGCTCATTATGTATGCTAACGTAAGATAGTAAAATTCTGAAGATTTCTGTTGACTGAAAGTTACAACTTTAAGTGTTTATTCATATTATATCCTTAATTTCAATCATATTAAGAAAGAGTTTGGGTATTTTTAACTGACAATACTTAAATCATCAAAAATATTTTTTTATATTTATATATGGGAATAAATGAAATGGAAATATCTTAGTTTGCAAAAAGAATTGAGTGAATAAGATGGAATGTAAACCTGGAATACTTGGAAGCATTTTCCCTAGACTCCTAAGAAATATTAGAAAAAAGAAAGTGGTGGTATAGCTTTGCAGAAAGCTGGTAGAGGGTACGGGATTCTGAATAACAGTTAGATAAAGTCAACTTGGTATACCTGTGGCAGGATGTGTTCTGTTATACTGTGGTAGGTGCTGAAATAGTACCTACAGGGCTCAAGTAAGTAATCATAAATGCCCAACAGTAATCACAATGTTTATACGATAAATCCATTTCTTCTTTCTTCTTTTTTCTTTTTTTGATCTCTGCAATGATTGAATCTGAGTTCTTAACCAGTTGATGTCTAGTTATTTGAATTATCTTATGTGCCCATTGTATTGACTAGTATCACTTAGGGCACTCCAATAACTTCTCAACAGACAAACAATGCATATAAATGGAATTGGGGACATTGAGGAGCAACTTCATAAATATATATAATTAAGTCTCTAGAACTAAAATATGTACAATGTGCATATTCCTGCTAGTTAAGCAAATAGTTAAATATAACAAAAAATATGAAATATGTGTGTTCAAGCTTACAAACATACAAATCCGTTTATCCATTCATTTTTCACCTATATTTTAGCACTTACTATGAACAGGTAATGTTCTAAACAACAGGAATTCTATGATGAACAGTATCTATAAGACCCCCAATCTCATGGAGCTTACAATTTAGAAGGAGAGATCAATATATATGTACATATGAAGTGGACTTTCATTCATTCAATAGACAAATATCTATTGCATAACCATTCTGTACTGGGCATTAGAGATAGAAAGAATGTTTTTTTAAAAATCACTGCTGTTGAGGAGGCAGGTAAATACACAAAAACACGACAATATGTTTTTAAGGTTACAACTGAGACAGGACTTCCAGGTAAACATGGTAAATTAAACATGTACATTTATCTCTACTCTCTTTTTTTTTTTTTTAGTTGGTGTCTCACTCTGTCGCCCAGACTGGAGTGCAGTGGCCGCTCCCAGTCACCGCAGCCTTGACCTGCTGGGCTCCGGCGATCCTTCCACCCCAGCCTTCCAAGTAGCTGGAATTACAGGCACGTGCTACCACGCCCGGCAGATTTTTTGATTTATTGTAGAGATGAGGTCTCGCTGCCCAGGCAGGTCTCGAACCCGCGGGCTCAGGCAATCCACTCACCTCAGCCTCGCAAAGGCGTGCGATTACAGGCTGAGCCACCTAGCCTGGCATCTCTACTCTCTTAAAACCTCAAGAAAATGATGGTAAAGGAGAAAAATGCATAAAGTTACAAGAGCAAAGAGAAGAGGATGTAAGAAGATAGTAGCAGAGATCATAGAAATTTTAAAATTGAAAGACGATAGATAACCAGTGGTAAGTGATTTGACATACCAGAGAAAACTGAACCTAAATGTACAGAAATGGAAACCCCACAAAAAGTAGAACAAGTCCAACAGAAAACTCTGAAAATGACAGGAACTGTAAACAATAGAAAATTCTAATTATGTTGCTTGCCTTCTTACTGAGTTGTAAGAGTTCTTTTCTATATTTTGGAAACAAGTCCTTTACCAAATATTGTGTTATGAATATTTTCTCCTAGTGAATGACTTATCTTTACATATTCTTAACTGTGTCTTTTGAAGAGCAGAGTCTTTTAAATTTTGATTAGATCCAATGCACAGATTTTATTTCTTTTTTTGGTTCCTGGTGTGTGTTGCCTAAGAAATTTTTGTGTGTTCCAAGATTACACACATTTTATCCCATTTTCTGGTACAAGTTTTCTATGTATGTACGTATGTATTTTATTGTTTACTTTTTGTAGAGATGGAGCTTCACTATTTACCCAGGCTGGTCTCAAACTCCCAGGCTCAAGCAATATGCCTGCCTCGATCTCCCAAAGTGCTGGGATTACAGGCATGCCCTGGGATTACAGGCCATACCTGACCTAGATTTTTATTTTTACATCATCCCCATTAGAATTGGGCTGTCCAGTCCAGCTTTGATGGGCAACACGGTTGGTTCCATGTTTTTGCTATTGTGAATAGAGCTGCAACAAACATACATGTGCAGGTATCTTTTTGTAGAATGATTGAATTCTTCCAGGTATATTCCCAATAGGGGAATGACTGAGTCATATGGAAGGTCAATTTCTAGTTCTTTCAGAAATCACCACACTCTTTTCCAAAAAGTTTGCACTAGTTTGCATTTCCACCAGTCGTGTAGAAGCATTCCTTTTTCTCCACATCCTCGCCATGGTTGCCCATCAAAGCTGGACTGGATTTTAAAAATGTGGTACATATACACAATGGACTATTATGTAGCCATAAAAAAGGACAAATATATAGACTTCACAGCAACTTGGATGGATTTGGAGTCGATCATTCTCAGTGATCTATCACAGAAACAAAGAACAGAGTACCATATGTTCTCACTTATAAGCAGAACTTGAACAACTATAATACTATAGGAAAGCGATTGGCAGTAATGGGGAACTGTTGGGGGGGGTGGGATTGGCAGTTGAGGGAAACTGCTAGGGGAGGGAGGGGGATACCTCATTGACAAGGGTACCTGCATAACCGATGTTTATATACCTAACCCTGAACTGTACCCCACATCTTTATAATTTATAACTAAATAAATAAATAAATAAATAAAAGAATTGGGCTGTTCATTATAGTAGCACTTGCCACAAGTGGCTACTCCAAATTGAGATGTACTAAAATAAATATATACAAAATATGCAAAAAAGAGATATTGGGCTTATGCCTGTAATCCCAGCACTTTGGGAGGTGTAGGCAAAAGAATTGCCTGAACCCAGGGATTTGAGACCAGCCTTGGCAACTTGGAGAGCTAGGCTTGGTGGCATGTGCCTATAGTTCCAGCTACTTGGAAAGTTGGGGCAGAAGGATCATCTGAGCCCAGCAGATTGAGGCTGCAGTAACCATGAGTATGAGAATGCCTTCCAGTCTGGGTCACAGAGTGACACTTTGATGCAGAGAGAGAGAGAGAGAGAAATTGATTTAATCTTAAACGATAACATTTTTGGAATATTGGACTAAATAAAATATATTGATAAATTGAATTTATTTTTTTGAAGACTTCTAAAAATGTGGCAGAACACTTAAAACTACATATGGGGAATATATTTGCAGTCACATTCTTTTCTAGTGGTCAGGGCTGATGTGGATTGGATGCACTTCCTTTCATCTACCACACATTCTATCCTGTTCCAAATAGCCGAACAACTATCCCTTCAGCATACTTGCAGAAAAAAACTCATGTTTTACAAAGAACTTCAGTCAGAAACACTCTGAACTTTGAAGCATTAAGGCTACCTGTGTCAGGAAATAGGTGCTGTAATGTAAACAGAAAGATCAAAAGAAATTTGACACACACCCAACAATTAAACTTCTTAATCCTTTTCTCATGCTAGATCTGCGAATACTGATATATATATATACTTATGATAATATATATATATTATGATATATATATATTTATTTATCTCACACTACAAAATGTTAAAGATTTTTTCTAAGGAAGCAGATTTGCCTAAGGCAGAAAACTTACATACACTGTTACTTTGCCCAAATCTACCTAAATCCTGATCACTGGACAGTAAAGCCCACCAACTGACAAGTCCCAACCATGCACATAGAGATTACAATTAGCATCTTAATACCTCATTCTGGATAGTTAGGGATCATCAGACATTTAAGAAAAGTCTCAAACATCAAATGCAAACACCAAAATAGAAAAAAAAAAATAAATACACAAACAGGAATTCAGAAGGCATATAAAAAATTACGTGGCAGAAAGATCATCAAAGAAATCTGTAATTATTTTCTTCAGAGAAATAAGGAAAGGTATTTCTTCTCCAAAACAAGAATAAGAGGCTATAAAATGAAAGTATTTTATCAATAAGAAAATTAAAATTAGTATTGGATAAATTAAAATTCAAAAAAGAGTTTGAAGATAAAGTCAAGGAGATATTCTAGATGGTCTAATAAAGAGAGAAGAAAAAACTAGAGCATCAGTCCATGGAATCCAATGTTTAAATAATTTTCAAGAACTTCTTGAAAAAATAGAGAAAAAGATGGAATAAAATCATCAAAGAAATAATTTTTTAAAATTCCTAGAACTAAAAATATACATTCAGATTAAAAAGTCTATTGAAGGTCCTGCCCAATGAAAAAAGATCGATATATCCCACTTCAAAGCCCATGATTATGAAAATTGGTACATTGGAGAAAGAGAGAATTCTGCAAGCTTTTGAATGTAAGCAGACAAAAACTCCCTACAAGAGAGCAAGAATTAGACTGGGCACAGTAACTCATGCTGTAATCCTAGCATTTTGGGAAACTGAGGCAGAGAATTGCTTGTGCCTAGGAGTTCAAGACCAGCCTAGACAACATAGTGAGACCTTGTTTCTACACAAATAAAAAATTTAGCCAGACGTGATGGCACATGTCTGTAGTCCTAGCTACTTGGAAACTGAGGCAGAAGGATTGCCTGAGCCCAGAAGATCGAGGTTGCAGTAAGTTGTGATCATACCACGCACTCCAGCCTGGGCAACAGTGTGAGATCCTGACTAAAAAAAAAAAAAAAAAAAAAGATCAAGAATTAGAATGCCATTGAATTATACAACTGCAACATTGCAACATTGGAAAGTGAAAGACAATGAAGCAGTGTCATCAAAATTATGTGGAAAATGTTTTCCAACTTATATTTCTATACCTAGCAAAACTATCCAGCAAATGAGAGTGTTGCAAATATTTTATGTTCTCTTAATTATATTCTAATGCATAATTCTCAGAAAGCTCCTGGAAGATGGTTTCCACTAAAACAAGAAAGTAAATTGAGAAGGAAAGAGTTAAAATGGGGGATAAAAAACATAGAAGTATATCAGTCTCTAGGACTATGGTGAAAGAAGATTCCCCAGGACAACAACTGTACAGTAGGCCAAGAAAGCAGCAATCTAGAGTGGAACAAGGGAAAGGTGAACGCTAAGAAGGAAGTGTCCCCAGAAAAAAAGAAATAAATTATATATTTGGTATATTTGAACCTATCAAAAGATTATTCTTCTTTAGAAAGTTTGGGATGAACTGTTGATTGATTCATAGATCTAACAAAAAGGCATAGAAATAGGAGGCAATCATTAACTCTACGGGGAAAAAGTTATATGAGACAGAAATGGTAATCACAATATTTGATGTACTTAACCATGAATAATAACTATATAAACACCAAATATCTAATAAAAACAGGACTACATATAATTTATTTGATTGGATAAAAGTATATGTGCATATATGTGTCAGTGGGGTATAAAAGAATCAAAATCTCACCTTTCATTGTAGGATATCAATGGATAATACCTAAAGGCTGAGATAATATTATTAGGAGAAAGAGCTAAAGAAATTGAAATGGTCATCACTGAGAAAGGCCATCCATTGATGTAATCCATCCAAGTCTGTTCCTGGGGGTCAAGTAGTAGAATGAAGAGGGGCAGAGAGTGAATCTGGAAATGCAAAGAGAAGAAGATATTCAGTATGGGAGTCCCAGATAAAATGGTAATGAACATAAAGAAATGCATCATAAAGAAAAGGAAAATGAAACATTAAATAATCATAGCTCTTAATCCTAGATAACAAAAAGAAATCATTGAACAAAATGATTTCAGAATGTAAAATTTATAGATGCAAAAAAGGTGATATGGGTTTAAAAAAAATTCTAAAATAGGCTGGGTGCAGTGTCTCATGCCTGTAATCTTAGCACATTGGGAGGCCAAGGTGAGAGGATTAATTGAACCCAGGAATTGGAGACCAGCCTAGGTAACATAGCAAAACCTGATCTTTACAAAAAAATCAAAAAATTAGCCAGGTGTGGTGGTGTGCTCTTCCAGTCCCAGCCACTCGGAAAGCTAAGGCAGCAGAATCTTTGAGCTTGGGCGTTTGAAGCTATGGTGAACTGCGA
This sequence comes from Carlito syrichta, assembly GCF_000164805.1. Taxonomy (NCBI): domain Eukaryota; kingdom Metazoa; phylum Chordata; class Mammalia; order Primates; family Tarsiidae; genus Carlito; species Carlito syrichta. Next base: position 259,115 of record NW_007247820.1, read on the forward strand.
TTGTGACACTGCACTCCAGCCTTGGTAACAGAGTAAGACCCTGACTCAAAAAAGAAAAATTCTAGAATATAATGAAATGAGTTTTAACTCTGTAGATTAGATTGCATAACAGTCTACAAGTAAGATACATGAAATACTTATATCTCTTGGGAAGGTTTGGCCTCCTCTCATGATATTGATACATTTCTCTGAGGGATATGTAAATATTTTTGCCTTTTTAAAGGCAAAAGGGATGCATCAAATAACTCCTGCTGTTTTAAATTTTTTCGGGATGTGCAACCAACCTAAAACCACGTTGTTTTTTTTTGAGGCATTTGTAATATCATTAGAAGTTGTATTAGAGTTCTATTGTTGGGTAGCAAATCACCACAAACTTGGTGGTTTAAGACAACACTTATTTATTAAGTCACAGTTTCTGTGGGTCAAGAATATCAGAATAGATTAGATAAGTTTTTGTTCAAGGTCTCACAAGACTGCAATCAAGGTATCAGGTGGGCCGTGTTCTCTTCTGGAGTCAATTGGAGAGGAATGTGCTTCCAAATCCATTCAGTTGTTGCCAGAATTTATTTCCCTGTGACTGTAGGACTGATATCCTTAGGATTTTTCTAACTGTTAGCAGGTTTCTTTCCAATCCTGTAAGCTAACTGAAGTTTTCTGGCATGGGGATATCTTCAAAACGACTGCATAGCTTCATCAAGGCAGCAAGAAAACTCACTCGCATTAGTTTGCTGGGACAGAGTCTTATATAACATAAAATAATCACAGGGGTAATAGTCCATCACCTTTAGCATATTCCTTTTGTTAGAAAAAAGTCACAGGTCCTGTCTGTATGCAAGGAAAGGGGATTACACAAAGGTGTGGATACAAAGGCAGGAAATTAGTGGGGGCTACCTTTGATCTGTCTGCCACATGAGTGCATAAAAAAATTTTAAAAAGCTAAGATGTGCTAAACCTGGTATTTAATACAAGAATTTATCTACTCTTTTATATACTTCAAATATTTTTTAATTTTTAAAGTTTATAACATAACTCTGCTTTATTTTCATCTATTTGACTTACAGTGCAATGGAACCCAATTCAATGATGATGAGTGAAATTCATCTTACTTCCCGTGTCTAGCACAGTGCCTGACTCATAGAGGCTGATCAGTGAATGACTTGACCAAATGAACTCTCTAAAATGTTTCAAAATCAGTTATATATCCAAAAATTATAAAACTGACGTGTACTCCAGTTTTATACTGTCAGGATCTGCCATACAGTTCATGATTTTACTGTCACTCAGGTACTGAATAACAATGAAAACCAACATTTTCAAATGCCTGCTCTGTCCCAGGTACCAAAGTGCTATATGCAAATGCAAATAATATGCTATACAAACTTTGTGTTGAACTTATTAAGAGGTCACCCTTTTAATGAAGAATTTGACGAAGTGCTATATGCATTTTAATTATTTAATTATCACAATTATCCTAAGAAAATAATTATATGTTTTAAGAACAATGAACCCCCTAAAAAAATTCTATGGTGATAAGTTTTATAGTCAGTAGAGCTGAGATTTAAACCTAACATTTATTCTCTTACAACTTCATTACCAAGACTACTTAATCTTTTTTTCCCTTTGTAAGGTAATAGTTGCCTAAATGAATGCTAACATTACATTAAAATGTCTTTTTCCCTTGCCCTCAAGGTGTACAACAGGTCTTTGCCCTTTGCACAAAAGTAGCCTTTCATATTTAAGCCAGGAATGATTCTTTATGCGGCTCTTAAAATGTATTTATAAATAATCATGCATTCAAACATAATAAGTCATTTAGGACTGTAATTAGTCATTGTCAAGTCTTGGCAAACAGCAGGATTCTAATTGGTAAGCAGTGTTTGCCCTACTTGTGCCTCAATGAAACTTTCAGAGAAGGGCAGCATGTGCTTCTTAATCTGTTTTTCTAACAGCTAGTAGCAAATCAATGAAGATGAGGCTAGTGGCTATGATAAATTAATATGCACACTGACAACTTATAACCGTGCAATTGCTTAGGGAATTACTATGCGACTATATCCAAGTAATTATATGTTTTAAATGATTTATCTCAATTTGCTAACAATACACCCCTAAAATGGAAATAAAAAGAGAGAAAATGCAAATAACATGATATACCAACTTTGTGTTGAACTTATTAAGAGGTCACCCTTTTAATGAAGAATTTAATGAATTAAGAGGTTTGTTATGAATAAGCATTCTTACTACTTGTTAAGTATTTGTCACCACAGACCTGTCATAGTCCTTCTAATTATGATTAATACCTTATCTTGAATTCCATCTTCATTCACATTTCAGTAACAAATGTAACTTCTATTATATGATCAAGGTTCATGAAAACAGGATGATTTGCCTATGACCTTATATTTTATTCATTTTTGCATTCATATTTAACAGATTTCTCTGAAATAAAAGTTAACCTCATGAATCTTTTAATTTTTAAAGTGCATTTTATCCTTGACATGCTTTGCAGCCCTTTATTACTGTTTCAGATCATGGTTGTGTATTCAAGGTAAATGAAAAATCCTAACATTTTGATTATCCTCATATATATCCAGATGCTGCTACTTTGTGGTATTATTGAAAAATATCTTTTGTCTGCTATGGAAAAAGCGAGTTTAATTCTCTCAAGCATCGCTAATGTTCTGAATGGGAAAGACATGGGTTCATGAAGTTCAAAAAATCTTGCAAGAATGTTGGGTCATATTTTCATTGCAGTCTATATTTAAACTGTGGCAAATATGGAGGTTTTCGTCACTGGTTTTTTTAAAGTGGTATAATGCACAATCTATATTATGTTATGCTATAAGTCTCCTCTTTTTTTTAGTTTTTTCTTCTTTTCTACCCTTTCCCCTCCTTTATGTACTTTTGGTCCCTTCTGCTTTATTTCTATCCCTCTTTATTCTTTCCTCTTTTATTTTTTTCTCCATCTTCATTTTATTTCCTTCTCCTCTGCAAGTCTTCTGTGTCCCCATTCTCTACAAATATGCTTGTATTCTTATCACTTCCATCCTCCTCTGTTCTGTTTCTCTTTCAGGCTTTCTTTTGTACCTCATTCATCAACCCAAGGGAGTTTGTATTCTTTACCTGTATAAAAGGTAGGCTAACAGCCATCTTTGCATTTGATTTTGAGTTTTGAGGTCTTGGTTATTTATATGACCAGATGTTAAAAGGTCTGAAATAAAATAAAAATAATGATATTGCATATTTTTCTGCCCTTTTTATTGGACTGTCTAAGAGAGGCTCTTTGTGAAAACTGAAAGTGCTACATTAACTAATAAACTCACTGACATCACCATGAAAATTAAGCCAATTAATTTTTGGCAATAATAATAACAGTAACAGTCGACTATAAGAAAATCAGATCATTTATCAAATGTGAAGTCTGCTCTCCTAAGGGCTAGATATCATTGAGGAGCAACTTCTTTAGAGTGAAGAAGCTCACTGGTCCCCAGAGCCACTGGATCCTTCTCAATCTGTGGTGCTGATGGGGAACACTCCTCACACAACATCATCAAGGCTTTTGTAGTAAGCCAGGTAGCATAAGCGAAGTGTATGCAAATCAGAGAAGTGAACCCTCTCCTGAGGTCTTCCAAATCACTCAATTCTTGAAGCAATTAGCAGATAGTCTATTTCCCCTTAAACTAGATGCATTTACATCTTCTTCATCATTTCAAGCATGTCTTCACACATTTCAGGTTTGCCATTATAAGCAGAGATAAGTACTATGCACTTATTGTCGAATCCAGTGGAATAAAGTCAAACACTCGTGGTAGGCAATCTTCTAATGTTGTAAAGATTTGATGAGTTTTTCCTTTAAAAAAAAAACCACAAAACAGACTACATTTTAATTACACTTTCTCAGAGGTATCTGGGGGAAGCAGGGTCATGTATTTAAGAGTGTTTAATGTACTTAAAAATTATATCTTCTAGCAGTCTCCAGTACTGATTTAATAGGTCTGGTCTTTTGAAATGAATCCTATATCATATTTATGATGATGTCTTATTCAAGAATGAAAGTAAATCTAATGAGAGACAATTCCTTTGATGAGAGTGACAATTACATCACTTGAGCCAGCACATGCACAGATCTCTCTCCTATTGACAATAAGCGAGTTGCTTTGGAAATAAATTTAATGTTTTAATTTATTTCCAAATTATTTGTGAAGAAACCAGAACAAACTTAGGTGTGCCTCAAATCATGCAAAACAAGGTGGAAACAGAAAATAAAAAGATAGAGATAATTTAGAATTTTTCACTAACCATCATTTCACTAACCATCATTTTCAACTCCCTTAAACACCAAATCTTTCCTCTGAATTCAAGTACGTGCACAGAAGTAGTAACTATCGAGCCTTCAGGACAGGGCAGACTGTGTTACAACTGATTTCTTTTTTTTTCACCTGTAGTTCCAAGTATGATCCCCTTTTTTCAAATTCTATTGATTCTTCTACAAATCCTTTGTAGTAAGAGAAATGGCTAATTTGCTAAAGGTGAGAAAACATAGCAAAGTCCTAAAATAAATTAATATGTATAACTGGAAGTAGATTATGTAGAATATTAAGAAATGTGAATGTATAACAAAAAACCTAGATTGGAATAAACCAAATCTAATTTGAATTTTTAGAACGACTCAGGTAAACATAGGCTTTTATTTTTTTCTAACTGCTTTTTGTTTTACCTATTTACTTAAAGTCAGATTCTCACTCTGTTGCCCAGGATAGTGTGCAGTGGCATGATCACTTACCACAGCCTCGACCTCTGGGGCACAGGCAATCCTCCCACCTCAGCCTCTCGAGTAGCTGGGACTATAGGCACATACCACCACACCCAGCTAATTTTTTGGATTTTTTTGTGGAGATGAGGTCTTGCTATAGTGCGTAGGCTGGTCTTGAACTCCTGGGCTCATGTAAACCTCCTGCCTCAGCTTCTCAAAATGCTGGGACTGTAGGTGTGAGCCACTGTGCCTGGACTAATTGCTCTGTAAATGGCAAAACTTTCTTTCTTCTATTATTTCTTTTTTTCCTATTACAATAAAAACCAGAATTTCATTAATTTTTATCTCAGGGTAAAATCTTATTTAATGCTGTGTAGTCTAGATCTTGGAGTGCATAATTTAAAAATTTAATTGTCATTCTTTTGTTGAGGAAATGTTAATAGAAAGTACAATTAACAATTCCAGGTCTGCTAAACTGACACAGTACAAAGTGATCAGAGTTGGTAAAATGTGTATTGACCAACAAATAATATTGAGACAACTGGTCAGGCAAGTATAAATTAAAGTCTAATATTAACATAAATTCTGGATGAACATACTGAACCACAACAACAAAAATATGTTCCCCTCAGCTCTTAGGTTCTTTTATTTGAAAATGGAGTTTCAAATCATGTTTTTAAAAAAATTTCTCTGAAGATTTTAATAAAGCTGCAGAAAACATTAAACAAAACATTGCTTATGTCTTATCCAGATATAAACTAGATTTTGCTTATTCACCTGCATATTTGGTAGACAGTGCAAATGTATATTTTGGAAAATTCTATTCAGTCTATAACCTTCTTATCAGAGAAAATGAAAAGCCTTTACCTGCTAATTGGCTTGCACACCTTGACATGACGTTGTCAGAGGTGCGATTTGCTTACTTCTGATATTGAGGCTTTAATAATGAAAGCTTTTAGTAACTTACTAGTTTCCTCAAAATCTGCAGAAGCACTTAATAAGATTTTTGACTTTGTGGAGTGGAAGGAGCTAACCTCCTGAGACTAGTGCCTACAAGATGGCTATTATTGTTGCTGGCTATAGAAAAGATGTTAAATTGTTGGCCTGCCATAAAGTTAGGTTTCCAAAGTGTGGAATAGGAAGAATGCCCTTCTTAATTTGAAAATTCACTGAAAATGAAATGAACATTGAGTAAAGGATTATAGCAAAACAAAAATATATTTGCTGTTTCTCCAACTGGTTAATGATCTGTGAAGAGGTTATAAAAAATCTGGAAAAGGATAAACTGATTATTGGATCACCTGATTGATATTATGTATTGGCTGTGACAAAAACTCATACATTTAAACACACACACGCATATCCCCTCATGTTTTGGAACAAGACTACCTCAGACTCAAAAAATTGCCACCAGAAAAATGCAGCTAAGTTAAACAGGACAGTTTCAATTTCTTTACTAAAACTGTAACTTACTTAGCATCTACTTTTTTGTTTGTTTGTTTTTATTTTAAAATAGTCAATTGACAGGCCAGGCTCGGTGGCTCAGCCTATAAGCTCAGCACTTTAGGAGGCCGAAGAGAGTGGATTGCCAGATCCCACGGGTTCGAGACCAGTACAGACAACTTGATGAGACCTCGTCTCTACAATAAACCAAAAATTAGCCGGGCATGGTAGCACGACTGTAATTCCTGTTACTTGGAAGGCTGAGGCAGAAGGATCATCAGAGCCCAGCAGGTCGACGCTGGGTTGGCCATGAACGTGCCACTGTACTCCAGCCTGGGCGACGGAGTGAGACTCCATCTCAAAAAATAAAATAAAATAAAATATTCAATTGACGAAGATTGTATATATTTGAGGTGTACCATGTGATGACTTGATATATGTGTACACTGTATGATGATGATCACAAACTACTTAACACGTCATCACCATCATACTGTACATTAGATCACCAGAATTTGTTCATCTTATTACTGAAATTTGCACTGTTTGATCAACATCTTCCCATTTCTCTCAACACACTCTGACAAATGCCTTTCTATTCTCTATTTCTATGAATTTGACTTTTTTTAGATTACACATATAAATGAGATCATGCAGCATTTATCTTTCTGTGTCTCGCTTATTTCACTTAACATGATGTCCTCTAGGTTCATTCATGTTGTTCAAATGGTGAGATTTTCTCCTTTTATGGTGAAATAATATTCCATTGTGTATGTATACCACATTTTCTTTATCTATTCATCCAGTGATGGACATGTATGTTGTCTCCATATCTTCTATTGTGAGTTATGCTGCAACGAACATGGGGTGCAGGTATTTATTCAAGGTACTGATTTCATTTCCTTTGGTATATACCCAGAAGTGGAATTGCTGGATCATATGGTAGTTCTATTTTTGCCTTTTTGGGAAGTCTCCACATTGTTTTCTATAATGGCTGTTCAATTTACATTCCCATCAAGGGTGTGCAAGAGTCCTTTTTTTCTCCACACCTCATCACCACTTGTTATCTCTTGGTTTTTTTTTTTTATACTAACCATCTTAACAGGTGTGATGTGATAGCTTATTGTGACTTTGCTTCGCATTTCTCTGATTAGTGATGTTGAGCACCTTTGCATACATCTGTTGGCCATGTGTAAGTCTTCTTTGGAGCAATGTCTATTTGATCATTTTTTAATGGGATTACTTAGGTTTTCTTGCTATTGACTTGTGTGCTTTCTTTATATATTTTAAATATTAACCCCTTATCAGATATATGGTTTGCAAATACTTTCTCCCATTTGGCAGATTGCCCTTTTTATTTTGTCGATTTTTCCTTTGCTGTAAAGAAGCTTTTTAGTTTGATGTGGAACCCATTTTCTATTTCACAAGTTCAGACCAGGCATGGTGACTCATGCCAGTAATCCCAGTACTTTGAGAGGTGGAGTCAGGAGATTACTTGAGCCCAGGAGTTCAAGATCCAGCCTGGGGAACATAGCAATACCTCATCTCTATTTTTATTATATAACAAATATTTTTAAAAACCAAAATTCACAAGTTCAAAATTAGCTCTGTGTTTTAAAGCCATTTTCTCTGAGAAAGAGAGATTTAATTAATAATGACATTATATGTGGATCTTAAACATTATGGACACTTTAGACATGAATAGCCTATAATAATGAAGTTACAGGTGCAAAGCACCTGACTGATGATGTGTTCTACCAGAACAAGCTTGCAGAAGAGATGGACGTTTTCAGAACACCACAAGTCCAAATCCTGCTGCTGCTAGAAGATAAAATCATAAGTATTTCATATATAAAAAAGCCTTTGTTGAGAGGTTATTTGGCTTTACTGACAGCACACTAGACTGACACCAGGAAACAATATAATGTGGGCTTGATAAGAGCAGAACTGAAAGTCAAAGTGGATCTTACCTGTACTGTATTGTTTTATTATCACACAAAAGACAAAAATAACATCTTACAGACTGCAGGCAGTTCAGAGAAATGTTATTGGAAAAGGAAACAAAAAGAGTAAAAGTATCCTAAGGTATTATGAGGCAGGAAGAAACATCTTGTTTTTTTTTTATTAAATAAAGGCTGTATGTGTTTTATTACTCTTACTGGATTTATGGTTCTCCTATAAAAAATTATATGTATCTTAAGAATATACAATAATATAAATTGAAATTGAAAAGTTCAATATAAAGAGTTTAAAAAGAATTTAAATAAATTGCTATATCAGAAAACAGAAACATTGTAAAAATATTGCAGCATTTCCTCACACATATTGCTCATTTAATTAAGCTTACTGTGAATCATTTCTGCTTGTCACTGCTAACTAGGCTTACTGTTTTGTTTAAATAATAGTATTTAACATAAAAGTAAATAATACAGGGCAACCCCTTTGGGTCTCCTCCCACTGTGGGAGCTTTTCTGTCCTTTTAATAAATCCTGCTTTCTCACACAAGTAAATAATACAGAGTATATAATTTCAAATGTGCATCTATTTTTCATATTTTTATGTTAAAGTAATAACATATTTGAGTATACTTATATATTACATACTCAATTATTAAGTTTTGTTTTTGTTTTTTCTAGTATAGTTGTGTCCTAGGTTGGTTCTCTAAAATGTTGGTCACTATAGTAGTCAGGATTCTTACTTGTCAGTTCAGGGCTCCCAAAGTACATGTCCCAACAGAAATATTCAGATGGAAACTGGATCTTCTTTTAGGATCTTGCTTTGGAAATCACATATCATCACTTCTACCATATCTTGTTCATTAAAAGCTAGTCACTAAGTCTGGCCCAAATTCAATGGGAAAGAAATCATACTCTGTCTTGCCCAGGTTAGTATCAAACCGCTGGGCTCAAGTGGTTCTCCCGCCTCCGCCTCTGAAAATGTTGGGATTACAGGTGTGAGCAACTGTGCCTAGCCTATACTCCAACTTTTGATGAGGAAACTGTCATATTGTAGGTATGCTTTGAAACTACTACAAATAATGAAGAATAGAGTCATTCTCATATACTTTTGCTAGACAAAGCAGCGTATCCTTTTTGGAGAGCAACCAAAATAAAAGGTAATTCTACTTTTAGGAATTTAGGTTATGGATGTCCTTGCAAAAACTTGCCAAATAGATTCTTTAAAGCTTTCCCCACCACTCTAATTTTTTACTTTGAAAATGTTCAAAACTACAGAAACCTATTGTGGTGGATAGAGATGGTCACAAATTATTTGACATTTCTCATTTCTTGAATCTGTGCTATTATGACATCTTGGTCAAGAAAAACCCCAAGAAGTCTCTCTGTGCCAATTCTGGACCTAGATTTTAAGAGGACTGGTTGTTTCTAGGGTGATTTATTGAAGCCCTGAGTCAGCATGTAAGCTTAATTATCCTGGTGAAGACACAATGATGAGAGACCCTGCGGCTACACAGAGAGGGAGAGGGTTCCAGCTGAATCCAGACACCCCCACCAAGACACTAACCATGTTTTGGATTCTTTGGCCCATTCATTAGCTACATGAATATGTCGTCACCAAGTGACTCTAGGTAATGCTGCCTAGAGCAGAACCACCATCTAGCCAAACCTCAATCCACAAAATGATGAAATAAAATGGAATGGTTATTTTCTTAAGTTGCTAAGTTTGGGATAGTTTGGTATGCAACAACAGATCATCAGAATGCCTCTATACCTGTCACCCATATTTGTCAGCTGTTAACAGGTTGCCACATGTGTGCCCCTGCCCTCTCTCTCTCTCTGGAGAGATCTGGAATTGACCATATCCAAAAAGAACCCAGGTTCTTTTTTGAGGAACGTATTTAGTTGCTAAGTCCTGAGCTCTGGTATGCTAACTGCTACAAGAATTCATATTGATACTGCAGTTCAAATTCAACATCACAGGGCCCCTCACATTCCTCTCTTCCATATGTGTATATCTTTTTTTTCCCACAGCAAGAAACTTAGTTCACATAACCATCAGTTGATTTACTCATTTGCTCTATTTTACAAATACACAGAAAGCTTCAGAATTATTTCACCAATACAACTACTAACAACTGAATCAAGTTTCTTTGATATTCTTTTTGTTCTTAAAACATTCTACTAAGGGTTCTATTTAATAAAAATTCATTGAATTAATCCTTTCTTCTTTTTGGTTATATAGTCAACTTTATATATAGTCAAGTTCTATTTGTTTTCAATGTTAGTGATTTCTTTTTTCCATCTTTTTCCATTTAATTTGATTTTGAAATAATATGTAAACCACTTACATAGTTCAGATGGCAAAATTATATAAAAAGGCAATATTAAACAACTCTCCTACCCCTATCCATTCCATTTTATTTTCACTTAGCACCTATAGGTAAACATTTTCATTAGTTTTTGTTTTGTTTTGTTTTCTGAGTCAAAGTTTCACTCTGTTGCCCAGGCCAGAGCTCAGCGGCATGCTCATGGCCACCGCAGTCTAGACCTGCTGGTCTCAGGTGATTCTTCTCCCTCAGCCTTCAAAGTAACTGGGACTACAGGCACTTGCCACTATGTCCAGCTAGTTTTTTTTATTTTTATTGTAGATTTGAGGTCTCACCAAGTTACCCAGGTTGGTTGCCAATCCCTGGGCTCAGGTAGTCCTCTCATCTCTGCCTCCCAAAGTTCTGGGATTACAGGCGGAGTCACTGTGCCCAGCCTCATTAGTTTGTTTTATCCTTCCTCTATTTCCTTTTTATAAAACCAAGAAAATACATTGCCCTTTTATTTTTACACAAAATATGGAAAAATACTTTTTTTTTAACTCCTTGATTTTTTCACTTACTGTATCTGGTCAATCATTCCACATCAATTCACAAATCTCTGTTTATTCATTTTTATGGGTAGTTGCACAATCTTTTGTAGTAACTAAAAACTGTTTCAAAAATGGTTTAAATATATGCTCTGGGATCAACACTGTCTGGGTTCAAAATCTACCTCCACTTCTCACAAGTTAGACTTTCTAAGCCTTTCTTTCTTCATCTGTAAAATGAAGACAGTATGAGTACATCCTAATGGGATAGTCATGAGGAGTTTTTTTTTTTTTTTTTTTTTTTGAGTTGGAGTCTCACTCTGTCGCCCAGACTGGAGTGCAGTGGGCGCTCCCGGCCACCGCAGCCTCGACCTGCTGGGCTCCGGCGATCCTTCCGTCTCAGCCTTCCGAGTAGCCAGAATTACAGGTGTGTGCTACCACACCCGGCTGATTTTTTGATTTATTGTAGAGATGAGGTCTCGCTGCCCAGGCGGGTCTCGAACCCGCGGGCTCAAATGAGATAATTTATGTAAAGTTTTTAAAAGAGTACCTGGCATAATTTGTTAAATTTCACAAGTAAAAATACAGAATGTCCAGTCAAATTTGAATTTCAGATAAACAACAGAACATGCCTATACTAAAAATTATTTGTTGCTTTTATAAAATTCAACTTTAACTGGCATCTTTATCCAGCAACCCTAACTTGGTATTTGTAAACACTTAAAAATTGTTATGTATTATTGTTATCTTTATTTTGAAAATGATGTCTGTAAGTTGAGGTTTGGTTAACTATGTAATGCTATAAGCAAACCATGTACCCTTAAGAAGCATGAGTTAGGTTTACATGTGCTTTGGGAAGGTCTTCAAGAAATATTATTAAGTGACAAAGTGAGGTACAAAATAGAATGTAAATAATACTCCCATTTGTATAAATTTCTTAAAGAACATATACTTGTTTTCATCAGAAACTGTCTAGATATTTCTTTGAGTGTTTTCAAAATTTTTACCATGTTCTATACCTTTTTAATAGATACCTCTTTAATACCTTTTAAAAAATACTCATTAGAGAAAAGAATTATTTTCATTTCTATGTGCCTTCAATCTAAATAAATGAAAGTATTTTTCTTTGAAAAACAAAACCAAACAATAAAATAGACAAGATTAGCCGGTCTTGTTGGCTCAGCCTGTAATCCCACGCTTTGGGAGGTTGAGGTAAGTGGATTGCCTGAGCCCGCGGGTTCGAGACCCGCCTGGGCAACTTGGCGAGCCCTCAACTCTACAATAAAAAAAAAAAAAGAGCCGAGCGTGGTAGCACGCGCCTGTAGTTCCAGCTACTTGGAAGGCTGAGGTGGAAGGATCACCGGAGCCCAGCGGGTCACGGCTGGGGTGGCCGGGAGCAGCCACTGCACTCCAGTCTGGGCGACAGAGTGAGACTCGAACTCAAAAAAAAAAAAAAGAAAAAAAATAGACAAGATTGCAGTCCTGTAATGTTAACATAAGCATTTTTAAAAAGTGAATGGAGATGTGATAATCAGACTTCTAAAATGGTCCCCAATGATCCTCATTTCCTGGTATTCACACACTTGTGTAATGTGTTTCCTTTGAACATGGGCTAAATCTAGTGACTTCTAACCATTAGGATGTGTCAAAGGATATAGCCAACTCTCTCTATTGACTTATCAGCCTTTATACTATGGTGGCACATTGAAGGGACTCATGGCAAGAAGCCTCTGATTTGTATTTAGTGAGGAGCCGAGGACTTCAGTCCAGCAACCTTCAAGGAACTGAAATCTTGTCATGAAACAGATCCTTTTTCAGGCTACACTTCAGATCCGAATTAACACTTTGCTGTCTTATGAGAGACTGTGAAGAAGAAAACCCAGCTAAACCATGTCCAGATTCCTGACCCAAAGGAACTGTAGGATAAAAACATATGTTGTTTTAAATCCCACTAAGTTTTAGATTAATTTGTTATATAGCAACAGGTCACTAAAGTATAAGGATATCTAAGAACAACCTTTACTAGAATGGCAGGAACCATAAAAATGTAACTACTAAATTTTATGAAAGACATGATCAGAAACTTGCATAAATTAAGAAACAGGAAATATTTCTAGATAGGAAAGCTGAATAATATAAAGATGTTTATTCTTCCTAAATGGGTATATGTTTAATATAATTTGAAATCAAGATGGGATTTTTTTGGAAGGAGTGGTGGAAAAGTAAAAATAGGCAGTATAATTTTATTTCTTATAAAAAAATACAAATATAGCTAAGGAATATTTTTTAAAAGAATGAAAAAATGTGATAAAATATAAATATGTTGTCAAGTTAAAATCATTTAATCTTTGTGAATTGTTATCCAAGAAAAGACAGATAACTGGTAAAGAGAAAAATAGCTGAGAAATATCTTCTAATATATTGTAGGGGTGAAGGAAATTTTTCCCTCCTCTTATGAAGGTTCGAGCTTGCTGAAATAAACCGACGATAGACAGATTAACAGGAGATAAGGTATACAAATTTATTAACATGCATAAACATAGGAGCCATATAAAATATGAGACTCAAAGAAGGGCCAGGTAGCTAAAGTTTCAGGGGGAAGAAGAAAATGGGAAATGTAGGCAATGGTGAACACTAGTAAATAATTTTGGGGAGAAACAAATGACCCAAAGAGCAGATAATTGCTTGTAAATTATTATGTTGGAAAATTGAATGAGCCTGGCAGGTTATGTGAAGGTAAGGAGTGGAATTACACTGTGAACAAAGGTTGCCTTATTTTTCACAAGTATCTTAGATAATCTCTAAGAGCCACTCTCAGAACAGATAAAAAGTCTGTCTGGGCATGGTAACAACTTTTCATCTCTTCTCTTCCCCTGTGGTTAATCTTTCCTGGTTATGGAAATTTCTAGGAAGTGGATTTAAGAAAACTGTGCTTCTTTTGGAAGGAAGTTTTCTCAGTCAGATAAGGAAATTCCAGAGACAGCCCCTTTCATCACTTGGGAGGGAGAAACAAGAGCAAGTTAGAATGTCCATGGCTCTGAGGTAGCTTTAAAGGATTTTCGATTTATTTTAATTTAAGTGCTCAGAATGTCAAAGCATCATGCTTTGGGTATCATTTTGTGAACCCCAAAATATATAATAAATTAGTATGTATGAAAAATCATCACAGGAGAAGGGAAAAATACTCAGTAAATTGCCCTGAGAAATTTTACTCAAAATTATTTGGGAAATAAATCCATGGATAAGAGTTCATGGGCCATAGTTTAATATTCTTAATTTAGATCCTCATTTCTTACCATGTTTCAAAGCAAAGTTTGGTGATGACTCTCCCTTCCTTCCTTTCTCCTCTCCTCTCCTCTCCTCCTTGTCTTTCTCCTTCTCCTCCCCTTCCCCTTCCTCCTCATTCTTCTCTCTCTCTCTCTCTCTCTCTGGCTCTCTATTTTCTTTCTTAGTTTAGGGAAGAGAGATATTCTAGGGAGCTTTTTCTTTTTAAAGAAAGTTCTTAATTCTGAGACCATTACAAATTCACATTAAGTTGTAAGAGATACTACAGAGATATCCCATGTACCCTATTATATAATAAGGAAGGTGACTGGGCTTTTATCCCTGGTTATGGGAGAGAAACAAAATCCTTGGAATTTTCTGAGTAATAAGAGTGTTTTTGTTAACATGAGTACCTTGGATCATACCTGATCATTTGTGTTAATGAGATAACTCATTTTGGGCCCTTAGATAAGTTTCAGAATGAGGGCTGGTTATGCCTAAAAGACCAACCATATGATTAGAGGTTGGGGCTTTGAGCCATGTGATATCAGCCCAACTTCCTGAATTTCAGGAGGCGGATGAAACATGGTAGGGTTGTAACCAAGTATCTAGACCTTATTCCTCTCTCTTTCTTAATTTTAAGACGTAGCCCTGAAAAATGTTTTAGAAACTTTTTTCCCCTCCCTTTATCTACAAGACACTCTCTAGTACCATGCATGCTTATCTAAACATATTCTTGCTTAGAAATTCCAGAGGCTAATCTTAAAACATCTGAATTTTGTGACCCTCCCACCTAGGGGAAGTGATGAGATGGTTAATCCATAACTTGAGATAAAACCAAGCAGACCCCTGGGAGGACGACCACCCAGATAAGTGATAAGAACAAGACATCTGCACTCTGTGCCATTCCTGCTTGTTTTCCATATCTAAGTTTCCCTTTTTAAACATTTGCATTCAGACTAAAAATTTGAAGAGGTCTCTTGGAGGCATGGGTCTGTCCATTTTCCCAGTTTTTGGCTTTTGGAATAAAGTCACTTTCCATTCATCATATCTCGTCTTTGAGTTTGACTTTGAGGAGTTGAACCCATCTTGGCTACAGAGCTTCCTGGTTGGTGAACACATAAATGGACCTGGAATGTGTGCTCTGATTCCATGTGGAAAGGGCATGGAAACTCTGTGTTGGGAACTTCCCAGACCTCCCCCTATGCGTCTCTTCATTTTAGTGGTCTTGATATGTATTATTAAGATAAAGTTTTAATTGTAAGTATTATACTTTCCTGAGTTCTGTCAGTCATTTTAGTAAATTAAACCTGTGTTGGTTGTAGAATACCCTGAATTTGTAGCCAGTCAGTCAGAAGTGTGTGTGGTCTGAGAAACCCCAAAGAGTGACTGGAGTCTGGAATAAGAGCAATCTGTGGAGAACTGAGCAATTAGTCTGCACTAACTGTGGGAGGTCGGTGATAAAATTATATTGTAATATACCAGTTGAAGCTGAAACAGAATATACCCTCTACCCAATTTTCAAACCACTTGGTTTTGAGCCTGCTCCTGAAGCCTTCCAATATCCTTTAGTTCAAAGTACTTGGCATGACAATGTACTATACTTTGGAAAATCATTTCCTAAACTCCAGTATACTTGTATATCAACTTAGGGGTAATTAATATCTTTCTGTGTTGATTCTTCCAATCTATAAGCATAGTATGTATCTCCATTTATTTAGATCTTCTTTGATTTCTTTCAAGTGTGTAGTTTTTAGCTTACAAATCCTATAATTGTTTTGTTAAATTTATACCTAAGTATTTCATTATTTCTGAGCAATAACAAATTGCATTGTTTTTAAAATTTCAGTGTCTAACTGTTCATTGTTATTTTATAGAAATGCAATTAATATTTTCACACATATCTTTGTCTTAGTCTGCTTAGTGCTGCTATAAATAAATACCTGAGGCTCAGAAATTTATGAAGAAAAAGGATTATTTGGCTCATAATTCTGATGTCTGGAAAATTTCAAGATTGGGCATCGATATCTGGCAAAAGCATAGGTTGATTTCATTCATGACCAAATGTTAAAGGGAGCCAGTGTGTACAGAGATCACATGGCTAGAGAGGAAGCAAGAGAGGGAGGAAGAATGTTCCAGGTACTTTTAAACAATGAGCTCTCTCAGGAATGAACAGAATGAGAACTAGAGGACATTAATCTATCCATGAGGGATTCACCCCAGTGACTGAAACACATCCCATTAGGCCCCATCTCCAACATTGGGATCAAACTTAAGTATGAGATTTGGGGGACAAGTATCCAAATCACATCAATAGTGTATCATGAGACCTTGTTGAACTCACTCATTAATAATAAAAAAATTTTTTTTGTAGATTCCTTGGGATTTTCTAAATAGGCAGTCCTGTCATCTATACAGAGGGACAGTTTCACCTCCCACTTTCCAATATGAATGCTGCTTATTTTCTTTTCTTGTCTTATTGCACTGACTAGCACTTCCAGTTCTATGCTGAGTAAGAGTGATGAGGGCATCATTGCCTTGTTCTGACCTTGATGGAAATACACTCAATCTTTCATCATTAAGTCAAAGATTAGTTATAGGTTTTCTTTTATTTATTTATTTATTTTATTTATTTATTTATTTATTTATTTATTTATTTATTGTAGAGACAAGATCTTGCCAAGTTGCCCAGGCTGATCTCGAACCTGCAGGCTCAGACAATCCACTTGCCTCAGCCTCCCAAAGCACTGGGATTACAGACTGATCACCGAGCCCAGCCTAAGTATAGGTTTTTTATAGATAATCTTTATCAAGTTGAGAAGTTTCTTTTCCAATTTTTCTGAGAGTTTTCTTTTAAAATCAGGAATAAGTGTTGAATTGAGTTTTCTTCTAAAATCAGAAATGTGTTGAATTTTCTCAAGTGCTTTTTCTACATTGATTGAGTGTGTGTGTGTGTGTGTGTGTGTGTGTGTTAACCTAACATAGTAACTTACCATGTGGAAAAAACAAACTGTTTCTCCCACTGTACTCCCACAACAGAATTTTAACACCAGATGTGTGGGGATTTCCTCCTACCAGCAATCAGTCCTGCAGTGGAATCAGTCCTGCAGTGGAAACCAGCTACATGTTCTCCGACTCAGTTCAATTTTGACACCATCTACCTGGAGACACTGTCAGATCCTACAGGGTGAAGGTTCAGTCTCACAAGACTGTCCCTTACTTTCAATGCTCTACAATCACAAGCCCTAAGTTGTTTTACCTGTGCTTCTAATTGACCAGCTATAAATTGGGGTACCCATATTTGATCTGATTAATTTGCATGAGCAGCTCACAGAACCCAGAGGAACACATGGTTTATTGTAAAAGACATTACAAAGGATACAGATGAAGAGATGCATAGGGCAAGATATTGGGAAGAGGGCAGAAAACTTCCATGCCCTCTTCTGATGTGCCACCCTCCAGGAACCTTCATGTGTCTGGTTATTTGGAAGCTCGCCATACCCTGTTCTCTTGGGTCTTTTATGGAAACCATTGGATATGCATGACTGAAGCATGGCCAACAGTGTAGAAATGTGATTAGACAAAAAGGTTTTGATTGAATACAATTGAACAGGGAAACCAACAAGGCCTGGCTTTTCATGTTCTTCTTTGCCTCTCTATTGTAGTGTTGTTTCCTTTGGGGTATGTATGGGGCAGGACCCCTCTGGAATGAGGGTCTTATAATCTATTACCAGTCAAGAGTAGATCAGAGAATTACTTTATTGTCAATGTCAACTCCAAGACAGAAAGGCATGAAAAGATTATATTTTCAGTTTCTTGACCTGCCTTGAGGAGGAAAGAAGCAGATGAAAGGAGGGCGGGAGGTCTGAGGGAGAGTTACTCTTTCCTGTGGCCTGTTTCTGGGCCTAGAGCAACCCAACATTATAACTAAAGACTGTCTCTCACCTCTATGGCACTGAAACTGTTCCACAACTATCTCAGGAACTAAGGACAAAAGGTCAAATTAAGACAACAAAAGACAGATATGCCTATTGTTTTAGTCACTTAGGAAATAATAAGGGCTATAGGAGTTATGAGCCAGGAACTATGAACAAAAAGCCATATATATATATATATATTCACAGATACATTGATTAATTTTTGAATATTGAACCAGCCTTGGTTACATTATTCTGTAATGTTACATTATTCTTTTCATATATTGCTAAACTCTATTCAGCGATATATGTTAACAGGTTGTATATCTATTATCCTGAGAAATACTGATCTGTAGTATTCTTTTTTGTATTGCCTTTGGCGAGGTAATAGTACCTTCATGAAATGAATTGCAGAATGGTCTTGCTTTTGTTTTCTGGAATGCATAGAATTGGTGTTAATTCTTTAATCATTTGGTAGAATTCTCCAGGGAAACTCCTTGGGTCTGAAGATTTCTCTCTGGGGATGATTTAAATTGCAAATTCAGTTTTGTTAATAGTTATAGAGCTGTTCAAATTGTATTTTTTCAAACTAGGTGAATTTTGGTAGTTTGTGTTCATCCAGAAATTGATCCATTTTGTCTAAGTTGTCAAAATTACATGTGTAGAGTTTTTCATAGTATCCCTTTGAAGTCTGAAGAGTTTATAGTGGTATCTCCTTCTTAATTCCTAATGTTGGTAGATTTTGTCTTCTCTCTTTTTTTCATCAATCTTGTTAAAATTTTGTCAATGTTACTAATCTTTTTTTTTTTTAAGTTTTGTTTCATTGATTTTCTCTACTGTTCTCTCTTTTAAATTTCAATAGTTTTTGGTCTTATCTTTTTTATTATTTCTGGTCTTATCTTTAATATTTCTTCCTTTTGCTTTGCTTGTCTTTTTCTTGATTTTTAAGGTGAGAGTTGAGATTAATGACTTGAGTTTTTTCCTTTTTTTCTAATACATGCATTTGTGTTATATATTTCCTCTTAGCCCTGTTTTACCTGTGTCCCACAAATTTTAATACACTGTATTTTGATCTTTATTCATTTTTATGTATTTTTAAACTTTCCTTGAGACTTCCTCTTTGACCCATGAACTATTGAACAGTATTTTGTTTAGTTTCTAAGTGTTTGGAGAATTTCTATTATCTTTCTGTTATGATTGTTGTAGTTTAATTCTGCTGTGAATAGAGAAAACACTGGGTTATTTTAATTCCTTTACATTTTTGAGGTTTGCTCTATGGCCCAGGAGATGATATATCACAAGATATTTTCCATGGACAATGGAAAAGTTGTGTATCCTGGTGTTGTTAGGCAGAGTTTTTGCAAGTGTTGGTTAGTTCCTACTGGTTGATGGTACTGTTGAGTTCTTCTATATCCTTGCTGATTTTCAGCCTAGTTCTATCAGTTATTGAGAGAAATATTAAAGTTTCTCTAAGATTAAATACAGCATATATAAGGACATGCTAATAGCATGTATATGTGAGATATATTATAGATAATAAATATTTTCAAAGCTATAATCACAAATTTGTCTTTTTCTCTATCAGTTCTATTAGTTTTTCTTCACAGATTTTGGAACTCTGCTGTTGGCCAGTGTACATTTAGGACTGATTTTATCACCTTGGAGGATTGGCCCTTTTATCATTGTGTAATGTCTCCTCCTGTCTCTGGTAATTTTCTCACCTTTGAAGTCTAATTTATCTGATATTAATATAGTCACCTCTCCTTTCCTATGATGAATAGTTATGTAAGTTATCTTTCTACATCTTTTAACTTTGAACCTGCCCATGTCAGTATATTGAAGTAACTTTCTTATGCACATTATATAGTTGGGCCATGTTTTCTAATTGATTCTAACAATCTCTGTGTTCTAGTTAGTGTAAGTCACCATTTACATTTAGTGTAAGCATTGGAACGATAGGGCTAAGTCTACCATTTTAATTTTTGTCTTTTTTGTTCTCTTTGTTTTGTATTTTTCTGTTTTCTGCCTTCAGTGGATTACATAAGTATTTTTTAGAATTCCATTTTGATTTATCTATATTGTTTTTGAGTTTATTTTTGTAAAGTTTTTTAATGGTTATTTGTATACCTAATCCTGAATTGTACCCCACATCTTTACAATAAAAAAAAAGTTTTTAAATGGTTGTGCATGGTATAACATTACATATGTGTAAATAAAACTCATAGCAGTCTACTGATGTTGATATTTTGCCATTTTGATTAGAATATACAAATTTTATTACTCTTTACATTTTTCACCTGTCCTTTATAATGTATTTATTTTGCATAGTTCCTCTGTATACATTTAGAACCACATTAGACTATATTATAAATTTTGCTTCAACCATAATTTAGAAATCTCAAAGGAAAAGGAAAGCCCATTATATTTACTTTTTTAAAACCCTTATCTTTTTTCCTTACTAATGTTCCAAGAGTCCTTCTTTGATTTTTTTTCTTTGACTTTTTTTTCCTTGATTTTTTTCGAGAACTTCCTTCACCATTTTTAAATGAAAAAACTGCTGACGTCAGAGTTTCTTAGTTTTTCTTCGTCTGAAGATGTCTTGATTTCCTCATCATTCTTAAAGGATATTTTTACTGAGTATAGGTTTCTGGACTGACAGTTCTTTTCTTTCATACCTAAAAAATATTATACAGGTTGAGCATCCCTAATCTGATAATCCAAACTCTTCAATGCTTCAGCATCAATCAGGAGTTTTTAAACTGCAGGCATGTCTCCACAAGTGGAAAATTTTACACTTGACTTTTATGCAATAAGTTGCGGCCAAAGCACAGTCAAAACTTTGTTTCAAACACAAATTATTGAAAATATTGTTTAAATTTACTTTCAGGTTATGTGTATAAGGTGCATATGAAACATAAATAAATTTTGTGTTTAGACTTGAGTTCCATCCCCAAGATATCTCATTATACATGCATACATTCAAAAATCTAAAACACTTCTGGTCCCAAGCATTTTGAATAAGCGATACTCCACCTGCACCATTTTCTTCTGGCCTCCTTGGTTTCTTTCTTTCGTTTTTTGAGTTAGAGTCTCCTTCTGTCACCCAGGCTGGAGTGCAGTGGCACACTCACTGCCACCCCAGCATCGACCTGCTGGTCTCGGGCGATCTTTCCACCTCAACCTTCCAAGGAGCTGGAACTACAGGCACGCGCTACCATGCCCGGCTAATTTTTGATTTATTGTAAAGATGAGGTCTCGCCAAGTTGCCCAGGCGGGACTCGAACTCGCGGGCTCAGGCAATCCACTCACCTCAGCTTCCCAAAGGCGCGGGATTACAGTCTGAGCCACCGAGCCCGGCAATTTCCAGAAATTTAATTATGATGTGTCTTGGTTCATATTTCTTTGGATTTATCCTGTTTAGCATTCACTGAAATTATTGAATCTATAAGTTTATGCCTTTTGCCAAATTTGTGAGATTTTTAGCTATTATTTCTTCAGATATTTTTCCAGCCCCTCCCTCTTTGTCATCTTTCAAAATCTGATGACATAATGTTAGATATTTTGTTTTGTTTCTGGGGTTCTGTTCTTTTTTCCCCCCAGTCTATTCTTTCCTCTCAGTTTTTCAGAGCAATTTCTATTATTCTATCTTTCAGTTCACTGATTTTGTTTTTCTTCTGTCTTCTGCATTCTAGTATTGAGACTATTCATTGAGTTTTTTATTTCAATTACATATTTTCATTTGTAAAAATTTCCATTTGGCTCTTCCTTACATCTTCTATCTCTTTGTTGAAGCTTTCTAGTTTTTCATTTGTTTCATTGTGCATAATTCTATCTCTGTTGGCATCTATTGACTGTCTTTTTTCATACGTTTGAGCTCTTCCTGGTTCTTGGTATAATGAGTGATTTTCAGCTGAAACCTAGATGTTTTCATGTTATGAGACTCTGGATCTTATTTAAACCTTCAGTTTTAGCTGATCTTTTTTTTTTTTTTTTTTTTTTAGAGTTGTGGAGCACAAATAGATATTTACTACATAAGTAAGTGCGTGCATGTGAGATTTGGGCTTCTAACTGGTCCTTTCGCACCTGATAGTGGACCAGGTACCCAGTGTGTTGCCACGTGTCCCCTCCCTCTTCCTTCTTTCCCTTCTCTCTTTCCCTTCCCTAGCAATGTTCAGCATCTGCTTAGCTCATCCTTGTGCTAGTGTGACTAGTGTTGAGGGCCTACTTAGGAGTAAGAACACGTGGGATTCAGTTTTTGTTTCTGTGATAGTTCGCTTAGTATGATGGTCTCCAACTGCATCCAGGTGCAAAGACCATGATTCTTTCCTTCTTTATGGCTACATAATATTCCATTGTGTATATGTATCACATTTTCTTTATCCAGTCCACTATCAATGGGCATCTGGGTTGATTCCATGTTTTTGCTATTGTGAATAGTGCTGCAATAAACATGTGTATGCAGGTATCTTTTTGGTAGAGCAATTTATGTTCCTCTGGGTATATTCCCAGGAGAGGGACTGCTGGATCATATTGAAGTTCGACTTTCAGTGCTTTGAGGAATTGTCACACTACTTTCCATAGAGGTTAAGCTAGCTTCCCACAAACAGTGTAAAAGAATCCCCTTTTCTCCGACACTGCACTAGAACTAGAACCTGTTAGTTTTTTTA
The DNA here is from genome assembly GCF_000164805.1 of Carlito syrichta. Taxonomy (NCBI): domain Eukaryota; kingdom Metazoa; phylum Chordata; class Mammalia; order Primates; family Tarsiidae; genus Carlito; species Carlito syrichta. The sequence goes on from NW_007247820.1 coordinate 281,971, forward strand.
TTTATTAATGGTAACCATCCTTACCAGTGTTAGGTGGTATCTCATGGTAGTTTTAATTTGCATTTCTCTGATGATTAGTGAGGCTGAGCATTTCTTCAAATGTTTATTGGCTGCTTGTATGTCCTCCTTTGAGAAGTGTCTGTTTATGTCCTTTGCCCACTTTTTAATGGGGTTGTTTGGTTTTTTTTCCTTTCAATTCGTTTGAGTTCCTTGTAGATGCTGGATATTAGGCCTTTGTCCAATGCATAGCTTGGAAATATTTTTTTCCCATTCTGTGGTTTGTCTCCATACTCTTTTGATGGTTTCTTTTGCTATACAAAAACTTTTCAGTTTAGTAAGGGCCCAGCTATCTATTTTAGCTTTTTTTCAATTGCTTTTGAGGACTTGGTCATGAATTTGTTGCCTCTGATATCCAGGAAGGTGTTTCCTAAGTTTTTTCCTAAGGTTCTTATAGTTTGAGGTTTTATATTTAAGTCCTTGATTCATTTCGAGTTGATTTTTTTTTTTTTTTTTTTGAGTTGGAGTCTCACTCGGTCGCCCAGACTGGAGTGCAGTGGCCGCTCCCGGCCACCGCAGCCTCGACCTGCTGGGCTCCGGCAATCCTTCCGCCTCAGTCTTCCAAGTCGCCGGAATTACAGGCGTGTGCTACCACGCCCGGCTGATTTTTTGATTTATTGTAGAGATGAAGTCTCGCTGCCCAGGCGGGTCTCGAACCCGCGGGCTCAGGCAATTCACTCACCTCAGCCTCCCAAAGGTGCGGAATTACAGGCTGAGTCACCGAGCCGGCGAGTTGATTTTTATCTATGGTATAGGTAGGGTTCCAGTTCCATCCTTCTGCATGCAGCTAGCCAGTTTTCCCAGCACTGTTTGTTAAATATAGTTTCCCTTCCCCAATAATTGTTACTGATGGCTTTGTCAAAAATGAGTTGGTTGAGGAACTGAGTTTTTGTTTCCAGATTCTCTGTCCTGTTCCATTGGTCTATGTGCCTATTCCTGTACCAATACCATGCCATCTTGATTACTGTAGCCTAGTAATATAGTTTAAAGTCTGGAAGTGTGATACCTCCAGCTTTGTTCCTTTTGCTTAGGATTGCTTTGGCTAGTCACACTCTTTTTGCTTCCATGTGAAATTCTGCATTGTCTTTTCTAAGTCTGAGAAAAATGATGTTGGCAATTTGATAGAGATTGCATTGAAACTGTAGATTGCCTTGTATGGGATGGACATCTTGAAAATATTGATTCTACCAATCTATGAGCATGGGATGTTTTTCTAATTTGTAAGCATCATCTTTGATTTCTTTGAGCAATGTTTTGTAGTTCTCATTGTAAAGGTCTTTCACTTCTCTTGTTAGGTGGATGTCAAGGTATTTCTTTTGAGTGTGTGGCTATTGTGAATGGGACTGTGTTTTTTATTTGGTTCTCAGCCTGTTTGTTGTTGATGTATAGAAATGCAATTGTCTGGGGAGACACCCCTTATCAACAAGGGTGCCTGGACGAAGCATATTTGTATACTTAACCCTTAACTGTACCCCACAATATCATAATAAAAATATTGATTAAAAATATATATATGGTGCCAAAATAAATAAATAAATAAAAATAAAAATAAAAGTATGTCAACTACTTTGCAAGCCAAAAAAAAAAAAAGAAATGCAATTATCTTTTGTGCATTGATTTTATATCTCGAGACTTTACCAAAGCTGTTTATCAGTGTGAGAAGGTTTTTGACAGACTCTCTGGGTTTTTCTAGGTATAGAATCATATCATCCGCAAAGAGGGGTAACTTAACTTCTTTTACTATTTGGATACCCTTGATTTTCTTCTCCTGCCTGATTACTCTGGCTAGGATTTCCAGAACTATGTTGAATAGGAGGGGTGAGAGTGGGCAACCTTGTATTGTTCCAGTTCTTAGGGAATGCTTCCAGCTTCTCCCCTTTAAGCATGATGTTGGTTACAGATTTGTCATAGATAGCTCTTACTGTTCTGAGGGATATTCCTTCAATGCTTAAGCATTCGAGGGTTTTAATCAAGAAGGGGTGCTGGATTTTATCAAATGCTTTTTCTGTATCTAATGAGACAATCATGTGGTTCTTATTTTTACACCATTGATGTGCTGAATTATGTTTATGGTCTTACGAATGTTGAACCTACTCTGCATCTTGGGAATGAAACCCATCTGATCATGGTGGATGATCCTTGTGATGAGTTGTTGGATACAGTTTCCTAGAATCTTGTTGAGAATTTCTGTGTCTATGTTCATCGGGGAACTTGGCCTGTAATTCTCTTTCCTTGTTGGGTCTTTGCCAGTTTTGGGTATCAGGATGATATTAGCTTCATAAAATGAGCTAGGGAGAAGTCCTTCCTTCTTGGTTGCCTGGAATAATTTCAATAAGACTGATATCAGCTCCCTCTTGTATGTCTTATAGAATTCAGCTGAGAAACCATCTGGTCCAGCACTTTTTTGGCAAGGAGTTTTCTTATAACTGAGTTGATTTCCTGGATTATTATTGGTCTGTTTAGGATTTCAGTTTCTTCTTGTTTCAGGTTGTGTAATGCCAGGAAATCCTCCATTCATTTCCCCTAGATTTTCTAGTTTATTTGTGTATAGATGTTTATAGTAATCTCTGATAATCTTTTGAATTTCCTCAGGGTCAGCTGTGACATTGTCTTTTTCGTTTTTCGTTTCTAATTGTGTTTATTTGGACTTTCTCTCTCTCTCTCTCTCTCTCTCTCTCTCTCAGTTGGAATCTCACTCTGTCACCCAGACTGGAGTATAGTGGCACACTCATGGCCACCCCAACTTCGACCTGCTGGGCTTAGGCGATCCTTCTGCCTCAGCCTTCCAAGTAGCTAGAACTACAGATGCGTGCAACCATGCCCGGCTAACTTTTTTATTTATTACAGAGATGAGGTCTCACTAAGTTGCCCGACTAGTCTCGAACCTGCAGGCGCAGGTAATCCACTCACCTCAGCCTCCCAAAGTGCTGGGATTACAGGCTGAGTCACCGAGCCCAGATGACTTTCTATCTTTTTTTTCTTTTAGTCAATCTGGTCAGGGGTCTGTCTTATCCTTTCAAAAAACCAGCTATTTGTGTTAGTGCTCCTTTCTATGATATTTTTGTCTTCTATTTTCTATACGTTACTCTGTACATTACATTACTCTGATAGCCTAGAGGAGTATACTGTCTCATTAATGCCATGTAGAGTAGAAGTCCAGTTCACCCACTCAGCCATTGTTGATACCTCAGTTGTAGAGGTTTCTTGTTACCACTGGGCAGGAGTGGGAGTTCTGGCTCCCCATGTTTTCTTCACTGACGTCATTATAGGGCTGACCTTATTATTGCTGGGAAGTGATGAAAGTTCTAACTCTTCAATGGTGTCCTCTGTCACCACACTGGGGAGGAAAGGGGCTTCTTATTGTTTCCATGTGAAGGTGCAAGTCCAGTCTGCCCATTTGGTTTCCTCTGACATGGAAGTGGTATGGAGAAGGTTTTGTTACCAGTCAGTGGGTTATAAAGTTTCCTCTCCCTGTTTGGCATTCTCTGATACCATGATGGTGGGGTGTTGTAATGCCTGCCTTGTTACAGTCTCTTAAGGGTAGAAATTTAGGGCTTCCCACTCAGTCTTTGCTGGGTGGTGGTTGGGAGGTAGGAATGGGTCACAGTCTTCTTTGGTGCTTGATTGAAGCAAAGTGATTATTGGCTAAAAGTTTTTGTTTTGGTAGCCTGCCCATTTCCTGTTTTTTGTTTGTTTGTTTGTTTGTTTTGGCTAAAGAGAGCAGGTTTTGTTAGACTTTTTTGGTCTGTGCCCATTTAGCTCTAAGTCTGAAATGTAAGAGGCAAAAAGAAAACCCTGGAAAATTTCCACCATGTCATCCTTCGGGTCCCAAGATCCCTAGCAAGCCTGCTTTCTCCTCTCCACCTCTCAGAGTCTTCTTATGTTTATTTAATATATAATGTCCAGGTTTTTAGTCATAATTAGTGAGAGAAATAGGGAAAGTATGCTTACTCCATATTGCTGGAAACAGAAGTTCTCTGGTGTTGAATTTTATCAGAAACTTTTTCTAAATCTATGAAGACAATCTTTTTTTTTTTTTTTACTTTTTGATGTGTTGGTTTGACCTGCTTATGTGTTATTGTTTATTAACAGAGACTCTAAAATAAATACATAGTACTTTTTAAAAGTATGTAATAGATTACAGAAATACTTGTATGCAAATTAGTAAGCTTCTTTTTTTTAAAGGTGTATATTTGGAAATGCAATTGTCAGGTATTACAAAACAGCTTATATAAAACATTATTCTTCAGTTCTAAAAATAATCAGTGGCATATATTTTAGAGAGGATTTCCTATTATTGGATTTTCATATACAATGATGCCCATTTTCTTTTTCTCCCTTTTCCCCATCCACTTAAAATTTTAAAATTTAAAATTCAACTTTAGAAGAATAGAGCCCAGAATATTTTAATACTTGATTCATTTTTTCTTATATAAAGTCTTTATTAAGATGACAACCTAATTCTTGCAGTTCATCAGGACAAAAATCTTAGAATCTCGATTCCTCTCTTTCTTTCTACATGATTATCTCTTTAGCTGTATATTCATATATCTTGATCTCACTTCCTTTAAGTTCACTCTGTCCCCTAAGCACCACCAGTTTCCCCCCATTAAAAAACAAAACAAAACTCTCACATGAGGCTTTTCTTTCTTCCTTACTTTGCTTTATCTTCTTTCCCTTTACTTATCCCCACTAGGAATATTCTATACTTAATCGTTTGTACAAACTACGAGCTCTATTGGGGTGGGGAAGCTGTTTTGTTCACTGCTTTATCCTAGAGCCCATAACAATATCTGGCATGTTGGAAGAACTCAGTAAACATATGTCAGATGAACTGGTTGATAAAAGAATGAAGACTGTGGTATATAAGTGGCTTTAGTGGCAATAGGCTTGTCTCTGTATTTTCACTCTAACTTGCCACTCATATGGCTTGTATTACTTTGTCTTGATGTTATGAAGAAAATTTATGCTTTAAGATATAAAATTAAATTCCCTAATCAGGGAGATAGACTCTTATGTTTGTAACAATCTACCGAACTGTAGGTTTGTCTCCACCTTGATATAATATATCCCATGGACTGTAATTACGGTACATACTATGGACCATATGCTAATGAAGGGCATGGCAAAGAATGCATAGGGAGTTTAATTGCAAGTCACCACTGCAGTTGAGTCCAACCTTTCTGCATAGAGCCCTTCATCATGAGTGACAGCCAAGAGAGGAGGAGAAGCAGCAGATTCTTCCAGGGATCACTCTCCCCCCAACTTGCCTCACCCTGTCATTCAGTTTACAGTCCTCTTTGTTGGTTGCAATCATTCCCAGAGGGTGCATTTATCACCATGAAAAAAACCTGAATGACATCAGCAGCAGCACTTACAACTCTGTGCTGTGATCCAATAAATTATGTGTGCTCAGTGTGTGGAAGTGTTGAAGTAGCCTCTAATATCATCAAGAACCAAGCCAGGTTATCAAGCCTTGGTCTTCCTTACCTGGGAGCTAGTTAGACACACAGAAACTCCAGTTCCACCCCAGATCTACATTTTAACAAGATTCCTGAAGATTGAAGTCTGAAAAACACTAGCTTATAAAAAATCTGACTAATACCCAGAGTCGCCATCTCTTTAGGACAAGATGTAAGATCATCATGTCATAAATAGACTCCAATTAAAGTGAGGGAAAAAAGCTTTTCATTTCTCACCCAGCAGATGAAATAGAAACAGAAGACAAATTAACACATTGACTTGACCTATGTGGGTGCATGGCTTCGAAAGCTCTTATGTGTAGATCTCTTTCCATTCCCTGCAAGATGAGTGTCATCAATCCTGATTTCAGTGGAGGAAACTGATGTTCGGAAAGGTAAACTGACTCTGTTGAGGTGACAGTGCTAGTAAATGGAGTAAAGGTGACCAGAACCAACCCTGCCTCCCCAAGACAGTTCTCTCTTACCTCATCACAAAAGTTTAAAGTTAAAAAAATAATAATTTCTCCTTCCTTCCTTCTTTCTTTCCTTCCTTCTCTTCTTCCCTCCTCCTCTTCCTCTTCTTCTTCCTTCTCTCATAAAGGATCATAAATATCTAGTCCTAGTCAAGACATTTTTTTTTCTTCTCTTGACTGAATCCCACATTCATTCAATGGGGTAAAGCTTTGACTAGATCAATTTTTGATGGTTCTTTGAAAATAATTTATTGGAATCTATCTGACAGGGCTCTGACTCTGGAGAATGTTGATAATCAAATCTAGTTAATGGGCCGGGCATGATGGCTCATGTCTGTAATTCCAGTACTTTGGAAAGCTGAGGCAGGAAGATTGCTTGAGCCAAGAGTTTTGAGACCAGCCTGAGCAACATAGTGAGAGCTTGTCTCTTAAAAAAAAAAAAAAAAATTAGTCACGCGTGGTGACTGGGCCTGTAGTCCCAGTTACTTGGGATGCTGAGGTGGAAGGATTGCCTGAGTCCAGGAGGTCAAGGCTGCAATGAACTGGGATCATACCACTGTGCTCCAGACTGGGCAACACAGTGAGACAGTGAGACCCTGACTCAAAAAAAAAAATCTGGTTAATATTATATAGATATAAACTAACTGCATATTTGGGATCAGCCAAACAAGCACTCAGCATTGCAGCAATCAGTAAAGCATCCCTAGTTAAGTGCTACCATTTAGCTTTGGCTTATTTCTTAAATATATATTAATGCTCATGAACATTTTTGTCTCCACAAATCAAAAAGTGTAATGCAATTTTTGGAGGAGAAATAAGTTACAACTTGGAAGAATGAGGAACATATCCGGTGGTTCCCTAAAGAAGGTTTTTTTGTCTTTGAGTTGGAGTCTCACTCTGTTGTCCAGGTTGGGTTGGAGTACAGTGGTACAATCACAAAGGTCACGGCTCACCACAGCCTCCACCTCTAGGACTCAGGTGATACTTCCACCTCAGTCTCCCCAGTAGCTGTGAGTAGGCTCGTGCCACCACACCTGGTTAAAATTTTTTTTTTTTTGGTAGAGATAAGGTTTTGCCATACTACCCAGAACTGGTCTTGAACTCCTAGACTCAAGCAATCCACCTGCCTTGGCCTTTCAAAATGCTGGGATTATAGGTATGAGCCACTGTGCCTGGCCCTAAAAATGTTTTTAAAAAGAAACATGAAAAAGTATCTATATTTGACTTAATATGCGGGGGTGGGGGAGGGAAGAGACAGAAAGTTATACACATAGCACACACCTAATCTGATCCTAATACCTACTTAAACATCTTTCCTTGGAGGCTTTTAGGACAGGTCTTTTTCACTCTAGCTAATATCTTTGCAGAATCTGTGAAAGACTGACAGTAATAGCACTGAGTGGATTATACTTCTGTAAACAAGATTATCAGTGATTAAAATAGAGTATGCTTAGATGAGCTTCAGAATGTCATCAAGGCTTGTGTTTTAGAACTCTTCCAGCTCTTTTCTGTAAATTCTTTGCAAAAATCATGAAAGATATGAAGGTTTTAAAAGCTTTTTTCCTTTTCTAAAAACCTCATGACTGTTGAAGAGACAAAAAATATTAAATGTAACACATTGATAGGGTTTGTTTATTTTAAGTGTGTCAAAAACCAGTTCTGTTTGGGAATCTGCAATCCAGTTTTGAGAGAACACAACTTGGGTAGCCCCTGAGCTCCCATCAACATACCAGAGGGCTGCAAGCTATAAAAATATGGCTCAAGAAATAGAAGTCAATATTCTGCACATGTACTTCGAGGTCTCAAGGGCCCAAGCAATATGTATGGTCTACACATAGAGTACATCATGTGAGTTCTCTAGACAACCTATATTGCATCAGCCATTTTCATCAACAATCATTTAATTAGAAATTGGAGCACTATTGGAGGTTCATAGCTTATTGCCATTATTTAATATTAGTTTTATGACCAGCAAGGAAGGGCTTGTGGGAACCAGCAATTTTTCTCTTGGGGAATAGATACAATCAGAACCACTAACCCCAAGCATACATAAAACAGGATCTAAATCACATTTATCTCCCACCAGAGAACCAGAAACACAGTGTCTGTGTCTCCAGAATTAAAAATTAATAGCCATAAAAGGGTCTATAAAAGGGGTGAAAAGGATGTAGGTTTTGTAACAATGCATGGGGAGCACCTAGAGGACTATTGATTTGCATTTTGGAACCGGAGAGTTACAAAGATGGTCAATTTTGTTTAACAGCTTTTCAGTGTAAAAGGCTTGTTTGCAAAAACAAACTTGAACTCAGTTAAACTTTGTTTTTTGTCTAAAATTCTAGATCAACCAACAGCAAAATTTAGTCAGATACTTGCAAAATCCCTTTACTTTGTAATGTTTGAATACAATTTTCTTATAATAACATTACTTTTTTCAATTTTGTGATTACTGTGAAATTAAATACTGACTCTTTCTAAGGGGAAAAAACCTTTTGATGTTAAAATAAAAGTAATTCAAGTATAACATTTGTTAATTCATTTCATAAGATGTTAGCACAAATTTATTCATATATCCAGAAATATTTTTACTATGCTATGTTTTTAAAGAAAAAAAACCTAGGAATTTGTCTACTGTACTCAACAAGATAATTAAATTAAAGGTATTTCACTGAATACAGCTGGGTGCAGTGGTTCACACCTGTAGCCTCAGCACTTTGGGAGACTGAGGCCAGATGAATGCGTGAGGCCAGGGGTTCAGGATTAACCTGAACAAGATAGCAAGTCCCTCCATCTCTAAAAAATTAAAAGTACTTCACTGATTGGAATTTTTTGTTAAGATGTATATGAAAACATATACTTTATATGTACATATATTTATATCACACATTTTCTAAGAATTCCTATACTTTGGGATTGTAGGACATGTTTGTTGAGTGAATAGCCATCATGCTTTACTCTTCCACCCAAGTCAGAGCAATAGAACAGCGTGCTAGTCCACCCAACAGGCAGATGAAGAGTATGAGGAAAGACAGATGCTTGTCTACATCCTAAGTTTAGACCGTGCAATCTATCTTCTGACTCTTAGGAAGAAACATGAAGTAGAGAGGCCTGGGAGATTATCTAGAACCTGGTTTGGATTCATCTTTGCCTGAAGGAGTGGGAGAGGCTCTTCTTACCTCAGTCAACACTGAACTGATTACTTCCAAAGAGTAACTGTTGTCTACTATAAATTGACTTTAGCTTTGTACGTCTTGTTTACAGGTCAAAGTTGATTTCTTTAAAACAAACAAGCAATCAATTATGGCTGAATCTTTCTTGCTCCAGACAGGGTTATTGTTCCTTAAAGAACTTTGCAAAAATGACTTTATGACGATTCAAGAATGTAAAGAGATTAAGAGTCATAGGTTTGAAATTGACCTATGTGATTTGCCAGCTGTATATCCTTGAGAAAATTACAAACACTCCTGTGTGCCTCAGTTTTCTCGTCTGCAAAATGTCAATAAGAAGAGTTCCTCTATCATAGGTTGTTGTGAAAATTAACTGAGCAAATTCGTATAAATGACATAAAAATGTGCTTTCATGTAATAAAAGTTAACTATTATTAATATTTCTCCTGACTTTGCTTAGTCATTCTTACTTTTGATGTGTTTTTTTAATTTGAAAAGAAATATGAGATTAGTTGAAAGACTTTGTTATATTTTATTTTGCATAGGCTACAATATTCATAAATTTTTTTGGTTCCCATTAAAACTAGAACAATAACACAGTGATTTTTGTTTATATGTTATTCCTGTTTTTATGATATGCATGCATGTTTATAAACATAGTTGAAATAACAAGTCCACATAGCTAAATAATAAATTCCATGTATGTGTTATTCTTTTTCCCACTTACCATTCTATATACATTTTATACATTTCCATAGGTTTAGTATTGATTTTGTTTAATGGATACATAATATTTCATTCTTTCCACTTTCACAGATAATCTTGTAATAGACAGTTTTGCTTTGTTGAAATGTTTCCATAGTATGAATTGTCAAGAATGCAAAAACTTCTAATAGTAATAATAATAATAATAATAATAATAACAGTCACTTATCCCTGTATTTCCTCCTTGATTTCTGCTCAGAGAGTCTTGTCTTCTTGCCCTCTGTAGTACCCTGTCCCTCAGCCCCACTAATAGTCCAAAGTACCAAATCATTGTCTTCTGGGTGCATGCCTGACAGGGCAGGGTAGTACTCAGGGTTGGAATCAATAAGCAGAAATATGCTGATAAACCAGCACTCTGAAAAATACAAAACCTGATCTGTGACATTTGCTGGTTTCTATGGTATAAATACTCCCACCATGGCTGATTTCAAACTAACAATTGACTCACCAAATTCCTGAACATTTAGCTGGCTCTTGGGAGCTGGTGTTATAAGCTGATTCTGGCATAGCAGTGGAAATGGAGTTGAAACCTTTTGGGGTGCTGCACAACAAAGACTTCAACAGATCAGTAACTCAAGGGCACACACTGTTCATTCTATTACCCATGCCTTTGCTTTGCAAAGTGTGGCCTAAGGATCAGAGAGCAGGATAGAAAAGAAGAACCATGGGCCCTACCCCAGACCTACTCAACCAGAATCCACATTTTTGCAAGATGCTTATGTGGTTTGTGGGCATGTTAGTGTCTGAGAATCACTGTTCTTCTAGAACAGCAGCTGTGCACCAGCACCTGAAAAGACTCTGTGCTTCAGAGAGCTTATCCATCCATGAATATGCAGTATAATGACCTATGTGGGTTTTACTGCAAGAAAGCCAAAGTCTCTCTTCAATGAAAGAAAATAGTAAAAATTAATCTATTTACTAAAACATTCTGAAATATGAAGGCTGGTGTCCTACTTACTTGATACTTGGTAAGAGAATCATGTATATGAACACTAATCAAATTTATACTCATTTTAGAAACACATATTCATCAAATGCTTTATGTGAAATTGGACAGTTCATAGCCCTTGCCTTCAAGTAGTCTATATTCCAATAACCGTGACACAAGACATAGGTGTTGCCCTGGCTGTGCATGTCCTATGCGTGTCTCCTTACAGGGATAGCTCTAGCTGCCAGCACTTGCACTTCTCTGCCCGAGAGTACTTTTGGCAAGCCAACATACTGGATGAAGAACTACATCATCCCACCTCTACAAATCCTCCAGATCCCTTTCTCCTGTGGTAGGATCACTATGAGGATTTATGCTGGCTTCCTGAGTTACTCAGTCTGATTAAGCTCCCGGTGCCCATAATGGCAACATACTAAATAACGAGCACTTTAGTGGCTGCTTTCACTTTCTTTTCCTCCTCACTCCTTCCCTACTACTCTACCAGTGTTTCCTGAGATCATATCTCATGTAAACTCTTTTTTTGAGTTGGAGTCTCACTCTGTCACTCAGATGGGAGTGCAGTGGCTGCTCCCGGCCACCACAGCTTCGACCTGCTGGGCTCCGGCGATCCTTCTGCCTCAGCCTTCCAAGTAGCTGGAACTACAGGCGCGTGCTACCATGCCCGGCTCATTTTTGATTTATTGTAGAGATAAGGTCTCGCCAAGTTGCCCAGGAGGGTCTCAAACCCGCGGGCTCAGACAATCCACTCACCTCGGTCTCCCAAAGTGCTGGGATTACAGGCTGAGCCTCCGAGCCCGGCCTCATGTAAACTCTTTACATTTGAATCTTTGACTTAGTTTAGAGTCTACCTTCTCTAAACTAAGACCCTATTTTGCAAAATACAGAAGGCAAAGTGTTACTTTGGTCTGAGAAAAAGAAATTGCTATATCTGAGTTATCAGTTGAATTGGCCCTCAAAAGCCTGTCCGAATTTCCAGAAGTGAAAACCAGGAAGAAAGAACTTCATGCTTAAAGAAGAAATGGCCTAATGTATGTTTAGGAAATAAGGAGAAACCTGAGCTTTTATGTTCTTGTTTTTCCACGAAAAGTTTAAAATTGTTGGAGCAGTGCCTCTCAAAGTCTAGTTCATAGACTTGCAGTGGCCCTCTAGCTGTCTGGTCATAACCTGAGAAATGTAAGTACAGAAACTAAGAGTAGAAACTTTTATAGCAGATTGGTATAATTGTGACTTTGTATTGTATTTAATAAAAATATCAGTTCACAATGAATTAGGATTTTCAATAAAGGTGCCAAGAATATGCAATAAAGGCAAGATAGTCTCTTCAATAAATGGTGCTGGGGAAACTGGATATCCACATACAGAAGAATAAAATTGGACCCTGATCTCACACCACATGCAAAAACCAACTCAAGATGGGTTAAAGACTTGTACATAAGACCAGAAACTGTTAAACAAGTAGAAAAAAAATGGAAGAAAAATGACATGACATTGGTCTAGATAATGACTTTTGAACTGAAACCTAAAAGCTCAGACGAAAAAAACAAAAACAGACAAATGAATTACATCAAATTTAAAAGGTTTTGCACAGCAAAGAAAACAATTAAAAGTGTGCAGAGACAACCTACAGATTGGGAGAAAATATTTGTAAGCCATACATGCAATAATGGGTTAATATCTAAAACATGTAAGGAGCTAAAACAATTCAATAGCAAGAAAACAAAAAAAACCAATTAAAAATGGGCAAGGGACATGAACAGACATTTCTCAAAAGAAGATATACAAATGGCCGTCTGTAATATGAAAAAATGCTCAACATTGCTATTAATCAGAGAGATGCAAATTGAAGCCACAATGAGTTATCATCTCACACCTGTCAGAATGGCTATTATCAAACAAACAAAAGATGGCAGTGGATGTGGAGAAAAGGAAACTGTTGGTGTACACTGTTGGTGGGAATTTAAATTAATACAGCCATTATGGAAAACTGTTTAGGGGTTCCTCAAAAAACTAAAAACAGAACTACTATATGACTCAGCAATCCCACTACTAGATATTCACCCAAAAGATTTAAAATAGGTTTGTTGGCCGAGTGTGGTGGCTCACGCCTATAATCCCAGCACTTTGAGAGGCTGAGGTGAGAGGATTGCCTGAGCCTAGGGGTCTGAGACCAGCCTGGGTAACTTGGCGAGACCTCATCTCTACAATAAATCAAGAAAAATTAGCTGGGTGTGGTGGCGAGTGCCTGTAGTTCCAGCCACTTGGAAGGCTGAGGTGGAAGCATTGCCTGAGTTCAGCAAGTCGAGACTGTGGTGGCTATGGGTGTGTCATTGCCCTCCAGCCTGGGCAACAGAGTAAGACTCCATCTCAAAAAAACAAAAATAGGTTTGTCAAAGAGATATCTGCATCCTCACGTGTATAGCAACATTATTCACATTAGTCAAATTATGGAATCATCCTAAGTATCTATCAACAGATAGATGGATAAAGAAAATGTGGAATACTATGTAGCCTTAAAAAAAAGAAGAAAAGGAAATTCTATCATTGGTGACACCATAGATGAAATCGGAGAACATTAGGCTGAGTGAAATAAGCCAGACACAGACAATTCTCACTTATTTGTGGAATCTAAAACAATCAAACTCATAGAAGCTGAGTAGAAAGGTAGCTAGTTACCAGAGACTGTGGGGGTAGAGGGAATGAGATGGTGATCAAAGAGTACAAAATCTCAATTAGACAAAAGGAATATGGTTTTGTTTTCATCTATTGTACAGCATGATGATGTAGTTAAGAACAGGGCATTGTACATTTAAAAAATACTAAGAGCGTACATTTCATATGTTCTCACCACAAAAAAAAAAACGCTAATATTTGAGGTGATGGATATCTTAACTAGCCCGATTGAATTATTCCACTTTGTATTTGTAAATCCTAACTTCACTTTGTACTCCATAAAATATGCAATAATAAATTGTCAATTTATGATTTTTAGAAGACAAAAAAACCATGGTTCTTCATTACAAATCATTTGAGAAGCACAGCTCTATAAGCTTTAAAACCAAAAAAAAAAAAAAGAGGTTATCAGCTGAGAACTAAGCTATAAAATGGTTTGTGTGTATTCAAAGTGAGGCAAAGTCCCCCTAAAGAGACTGCCTCTTCCCAGACTTATTGAAGGCATAGTATTAACACATCCAAGGAAAGTATGTGTCTAAGATTGATCCTAGGGGGAATCTCAGCTCAGTTGCTTTGGCAAAAATGATTCTCTGGGAGAGTTCCTTAAAAAGTGCAGCATTGCCTTTTTCCATGCCCAGCACAGCCATGGCTCTTGGTCCCAAGAAGCATCTGAAGCACATAGCAACTCCAAAGCATTGGATGCTGGATAAATCAGCCGGTGTGTTTGCTCCTTGTCCATCCACTGCTCCCCACAAGCTGAGAGAGTGTCTCCCTCTCATCATTTTCCTAAGAAACAGACTTAAGTATGCTCTGACTAGAGATGAAATAAAAAAGATCTGCATGCAGCTGTTCATTAAGATGGATGACAAGGTCCGGACTGATATAAACTACCCTTCTGAGTTTGTGTATGTCATCAGCATTGAAGACTGGAGAGAATTTCCGCTTGAACTACGACACCAAGGGTTGGTTTGCTGTTCATCGTATCCCACCTGAGGAGGCTAGTACAAATTGTGCAAAGTGAGAAAGATCTTTGTGGGCACAAAAGGAATTCCTCATCTGGTGACTCATAAGGCTCGCACCATCTGCTACCATGATCCCCTCATCAAGGTGAATGACACCATTCAGATTGATTTGGAGACTGGCAAAATTGCTGATTTCATCAAGTTTGACAATGGTGACTGGAGGTGCTAACCTGGGAAGAATTGGTGTGATCACCAACAGAGAAAGACATCCTGGGTCTTTTGATGTGGTTCATGTAAAAGATGCCAACGGCAACAGCTTTGCCACTTGGCTCTCCAGCATTTTTGTTATTGACAAAGGCAACAAACTGTGGATTTCTCTTTCCGAGGAAAAGTTATCCACCTCACCATTGCTGAAGAGAGAGACAACAGACTGGCAGCCAAACAGAGCAGTGGATGAAATGGTCTCTGTGACATGTTTTTTTTTTTTGAGTTGGAGTCTCACTCTGTCGCCCAGACTGGACTGCAGTGGCCGCTCCCGGCCACCGCAGCCTCAACCTGCTGGGCCCCAGCGATCCTTCCGCCTCAGCCTTCCGAGTAGCCGGAATTACAGGCGCGCGCTAGCATTCCCAGCTAATTTTTTTTTTTTTTTGATTTATTGTAGAGATGAGGTCTCGCCTGCCCAGGCAGGTCTTGAACCCGCGGACTCAGGCAATCCACTCACCTCAGCCTCCCAAAGGCGCGGGATTACAGGCTAAGCCACCGAGCTCGGCTCTGTGACATGTTAAAAAGATCTTTACCTAATTTAAGATAACACAGCATGCCACTACCCCCACCCCCACCCCGCAAAAAAAGTGCAGCATCTGACTCACCCCAGCTCTGGAACCACATTCACCAAATGATCTTTGAGCTCTAACTTGGCTTCCTATATAGATCACCCACATGGAATCCACACTGGTCACATATCAAGTCACCTCATCTACATCACAGTTGTACTTCCCATGGTTTGGTTTTTTTAATATCAGACTTTAGCACCTGATTAAGTAGAAGTAGAGTTGTCCCCCCAATAAGACATTGACTAAATTGTTGACTCTGGGTTTTGGTAATTCACCAGAGAATGCCACCAATTAAGTCTCATGTCAGAGGGCTGGCCACCTTCTGAGGGCACAGTAGTCCTCTGTGCTGAGCACATCTGTCTGAAACTTCTGCAGGTGAATGGAATCTCAGTCATGAAGAGTCTTGGATTCTAAGTCGACTTGTTGAATGAACACATTCAGAATCTATAGAAAACCAAAGTATGAAATCGGTGTTTCAATTGTCCATGGCTCGTTAGTACAAGAACATGGGTTATAATCTAAGTCTCTGAACTCCTTGTCTAATTGCTCTGAGGATTAAATGAGATTCTGCACGTGAGTGCATCACTTCTAGCAAGTATTAAAGATCAGAAATCTTTAATAATAACCAGTAATTATCAAATGTTTATAATGTACAGAACACAGAGCTAATCACTTCGTGTAGTCTTGCTTCATGTTTGGAAGTGGGAACTATTATTATTTCCGTTATACAGAGTAGGGCACTGAAGAATGGAGAGATTAAGATACTTGCCCAAGGTCACAAAGTTAGTATGTATTGAGAGCAAATTCAAATCTAGGCTCTCTGACATAACCCAGTTCTTACCACTATTCTGCTCTGCTCTGTTTTTCTGGGGTTTTTTCTACTAGTCTTTTGTATTGAACCAGAAAAATTAAAGATCATAAAAAATTTTGCCTCTTGGAACCAAATCCAGATGATATTGAGAATGGAAACCCCATCTTTTGTCTCAGAGTAAATGAGTTCTTTTCACTAGAGTTGAAATAATTTATTTCATGATTTTTATATTCATAATCAGGTGAGCTGATTGAAAAGCCCAACGTCTGGGAGCTTCATCTAGGATGCCTATATCCACACCAAGGGAATTTTCTTTCTTCTGTATTATTTTTCTTTTCTTTTTTCTTTCTTCCTTTTTTTTTTTTTTTTTAGTTGAGATTTTACTCTGCCACCCAGGCTGGAGTACAGTAGACACTCACACACCTTAAATTGCTAGACTTAAGCAATTCTCCCACCTCAGCTTCCCAGGTAGTTGGGACTATGGGCACACACCACCACAACTGGCTAATTTATTGACTTTTTGTAGAAGAGAGATCTTGCTATGTTGCCCAGGCTGGTCTTGAACTCCTGGGCTCAAACAATCCTCCTGCCTTAGTCTCCCAAAGTGCTAGGATTATAGGCTTGAGCTACCACGCCTGACCCTTTCCAGGGAATTTGACACACCATTTGTCAGTAGTTGCTATCATTACACATTTTCCAATGTGCATGTTTTTTCTTTTTGCTCCACAAAAGTAGGCTGTAAATACTGAAAAATAAGGGGAAAATGAAAGACTCCCCTCTAAAAGCTTTTACTACAACGGACCTGGTGAGATACATTGGCTTTTCGCTAGGTTGGGGTAGGGACCATTCTTTTAAAACTTCTCTAAACAGGACCCACTCCTGACTGCTGCTTATGCCATCTTATTCTGAATTCTACTTTAGAACAAATACTCTTGTTAATGCAAGAGCCTGTTACATTCCATAAGCCAGCATCAGTCTTTTCCTTAGAGAATACACCACTATATTAACCAATTTGGACATACATAGCAGAGGGCAGAACTTGGCCTGGAGTAATTAATTTGTAATTAGTCAGCTCAGGCTGTGTGAGTATGAATGCACATGTGCAAATATACTCCCCTTCAAACATTCACCCCGTCTTCTGTGTAGATGACACTATCCTGGCTGTGCAGAAAAGATGAACTCTTAGAATTGTAGATCTCTTAGAATTTCCATGTCACCATTTTTTCTTGCCCTCAAAACCATCTTTTCCCCTGGAAAGTAAATCCGCTTTATCCACTCCTATTTTTGGAATTGGATAGCCATGTTGGAACCCCATGTTTCTTGGAGAATTTGCTGTTTTGACAGAGTAAAGGAGTCTGAATCTTGGCTTTGTAAGACTAAGTCTTCAGCACATGCAGTTTACCTGCTTAGTTGCCATTAAAGCTAATATAAGACAAATACTCATCCTGTGAGGAGAGTGCCTGTAATTTTAATAATGCCCACGGGAATATGTATGACCTCACACCTCCAACCCAGACATTGTTTAACCATACCCCACAACTTGTGAATTTCAATTATTTGTTCAGAGAGGCCATTCATAATTGCCTGGTGTAAGCCTGCCTTTAGGATGCAAAGGAGAAGACAATGAAAATGCTACCCCGGCGAATTAGGGCAGCAGCACTTAAACATATAAATTAACTGGGCCTCTTTTCACAGCTACCCTTTCTATTCTGAGAGGTTTCAGTCTGGTGACATCAAAGACAGGATTATGGGAGAAGATAAAAACTTGATCTAATGTCCATGTTTGAAGTCATGAAACCCCTCCTCTCTCCAGGCAAAATAACCCACTTCATAACACACAAACACAAAAACAGGGTCCAGGTGCAAAGGCATTGGGGGCTGGGCTGAGGGATGGGGGAGGCCTGCATGCAGGAAGACTCTGGCTTCCTGAGCTCCTAGGAAGAGCTCGGTGTTAAAGCCCTGCATTGCCAAATGTGCTAATAGATTATTTGTAGTCCTGCGCTGGCTTTGTTCTGCAAATCAATATGTTAAGTCTTTCTTTTAAACCCGTGTGATGTTGGGATGGTTTTTTAATGAGCTTTTAACTAGGTTTCTTTTACTATCAGCAAAGACTAGAACAGATTTTTTATTTAACTTGAAAAGAGAGTGATCTCTGACTTCAATACCATTAACAATGTTTCCTTTAATGCTATTTGTCCATCGAATTTCTTGTCCTGTAACAAACTCTAGTATTTGTGTTGACTCTGCACCAGCGGGATATGGTTCAAATGTATTTACATTAAAGTGACAGGCTTACAAAAATGCCTAATAAATAGCTTATTTGTGGGGTGGGGTGGTGTGAGGGGGTGCCGAGGAGGCAAAAGTTTGCAGAAGAAAAGTATACTATAAATTGAAGATATCATTCCACTTTGTCATTTGTAGAAATTGTTTGAGATGAATACAAACCTTGGCCCCTAAAAAATATATGCAGCTGCACTGCCTGGCATTACAGCCAGGAAGATTTATTTTCAAAACTCTGCAAGCTACAGGCCCACGATTTTTAAAGTCTTTAGTCCTTTAAGCACTAAATCAGCATTCAAGTGGTTAGTTAATCTCCCAAGGGCCAAAATGAAGTGCTCTGGCCTAGATTATAACAGACTGACTGCTAGACAACGCTTTCTGTAGTACCAAGCCTAGTAAGCACGGAGTATAAACAGAGCCTGCAAACAAAATTGCTGTGTTGGAGTCTCTTCTCCCTTTATTCTTTTCTCATACTTTGTAGGTCAGGTAGACCAGAATTTTTTTTTTTTAAATCTTTTATTGTGGGAAGGTGGTAGCAAGTACTACACTTTTGTCTGACAAACTTTGTCCTTTACATTAAAAACTCTTAGTTCCCCTCATATTTTCAGTCATTTTGTTTGGGAGTCTTACAGAATCTTTATTGTTGTTCTCTGTGCTATTGGCACAGGTTCAAAGGGAGAAAGCAACAAACCAACGCAATCCATTATACCAAGTAGTATGTTCCATTCTGAACAATGGCTCTGCCTAATAATTTAAGAGATCTTTTAACTCCTTGTATTTATCCAAATTTACAGAAAAATTGAACCTCCTAGTTTATGCAAAGGTAGGTCTTTGCTATGTGCCAGTCAGTGTGAATCTTACCTCCTAGAAATATCAGATTCTAAGAAGTATAAGGATAAGAGAACCTGCTCCCAGAAATAACTTGACAGTAGACAGATTAACAGGAGAAAAGGGCCAGACATGGTGGCTCATGCCTGTAATCCCAGCACTTTGGGAGGCCAAAGAAGGAAGATCACTTGAGTTCAGGAGTTTGAGACCAGTCTTATCTCTACCAAAAATTCAAAAATTAACTGGGCAAGTTGGTGCATGCCCGCAGTCCCAGCTACTTGGAATGCTGAGGCAGAAGGATCACCTGAGTTCAGGAGGTTGAGCCTGTGATGAGCCATGATTGTATGATTGCACTACAGCTTCAGCAACAGAGTAAGACCTCAACTAAAAAAGGGGGGGGGGCATACAAATATATTAAGTGAATATGCATAGGGGTCTTATAAAATATGAGACTCAAAGAAGGGCCAGATAGTTGAAGCTTACACAGCATTTTGAGCTACAGGAAAAAATAGAAGCTGGGGAGGAGTACTCCTGGAGGATGGTGGTGACAACCTATGGGAGGATGAGGGGAGGAACTGCAAACAAGGACTGTCTTATTATGCATATAAAGTCTTTCAGGCAGCAACCCTCAGAAGGACAGGTGAAAAGTCTGTCTGGATGTGGTGTCCTGCATGGAGTCTCTTCTCCTGAAATATGTTCATCTTTTCTGATTGTGGATTCCAGGTTCCAGGGAGGGGATCATGACAATCGCATTCCTACTGGAGGAACTTTGCTTAGTCAGATAAGGGGATTTCAGAGAAAAAGAATTGCAAGGGTCAGGAGAAGGTCAAAGAGACCTCAGCTCTGAGGCCGCTTCTTTAGTTCGAAGTACACAGCATGCCAAAGTACCATACTTTGGGGTGTTGTTTTCTGAGCTCTGACAGAAAGAAGCCTGAGAAGTCCAATGGTTCAGAAGTCTGAACAGCCCCAGATGTCTTACATCAACTCCAGTTAAAGCTCTTTACACACTTGCTCACTCTTCTGTTTATGTATTTCCCTTAAAAGTTATTTGGTTAAGTGTGATGAAGGTCAATCAATTATTTATTCTATTAAGAAAGTGTGTCAATCTCCTGACTTCGACTTTCAAAGAAATTTAGGAAAGTTAACTCAAAAATCATGCAAACAAGTTACAGAAATGATCTACAATGAGTTTTCAGAGTGTAAGTCACAGACCAGAAACTGGTAAAACAATCTTGTCTCTAAAACATACTCAGTCAAGGAATTTGCCCTTTTGCTGCTTCTACTCACAGACATCCAACTTTCATCTTCAAAACCATTTGTTTTGGACTGATCTGCCAAGATGCAATCAGACCTATATAATTTCTCATCTTTTTCTTCAAAAACCCTCCATGGCTAGTATAACATGAATTACTCCACCTTGAGCATTGCCTGTTGGATGACCTCAGGTAAATTTTCAGTTTTGGCAAACAGTTCTGTGGGGACTCATGGGGCTTCGATGTTTGTCTGCATACCCCATTGTTGAATAGTAATGGGGGAGGGGGAGGCATTCTTTTCCTGGGTGATTCATTTTACAAATCAATGGGAACACTAAAAGAAGATACATCATGAGTTCTCTATATTTCCTAAATAACTGGAACAACTCGGAAACGTAAAAACTTGAAGCAGAGTAATTTAGAGGGGAGCTTTGGACTTCTAATCATCACAGGGTTAGAGCTTCCATGAGGGCACACTTTTCCTGTCTAGGGCATTATTGCTGCATATAAATTCCTGCAGGATTAAAGGCAGAGGTTTTCATTTCATTTCCCAGTGAGTTCTGAAGACTATGGTGGATAATTTCCAGGACAAGCAGGGAGGGAACAACTGCAATTTCCTAAGAGGCCCTTGAAGGTCACTGTAGCTCTAGGTGACCCTCCTGAATCTATTACAGTGGAGATGGCAGGGGAGGCGTCGCCTGAAATACTCTTCAATTAGTGTGGTTTTTGGAAATTCTAAGAGTCTCAGCAAGAGTGACTTTGATTGTTTAACATGTTCTCCATACCCTGGATTGAAGCTTTCATGTTCGTTTTCTTAAGCTCTCAACCTATCAGAAGCCAGACATCGGGAAAAGAGTAGGATTGGGAGTCAAAGCAACTGGAACTTAAGTAGAGAAACAGCAGTCACCATTAATAAGAGTTGCTCAGCTAGTGCCAACTCAACTGAGTCTGTATAATTTTTTTCTGTCTACTTCACCTTATATGATTGAGGGATGAGTATTGAAATCGCCAACTGTAATTGTGGATTTATCTTTTCTTTTTTTTCAGTTCTATCAGTTTTTGCTTCATGTGCTTTGGAGTTTTCCACATTAATTTTGAATGAGTAAGTGCTATTTCCTTGAGGTTATATTATCAGTGTTATGAAAAACAGAATAGGTATAGGAACCTTGGAAAAGAGACTAATTTCAATTAGAAACTGATAATATTTATTATTGTTATTATTAAAATCTAAAATCTAGTCTCATCAGTCTAAGAAATATCGTTTGTACGTATGTGTGCTTGTGCACATGTGCATGTGCATGCGTGTACCAAGATGCACCAGGAACAGTATTCTCCCTTTGGGTAGCAGTGCAAATAGCAGTCACAAGAGATTCTACTGTAGAAAGTTTGTGTAACCTCCACCATTTCCATCAACAAGAGGGAACACCTTTCGTATAAGACCTACACATATGAAGCTATGAACCTATTTACTTTATTACACTCTTTTTGAAAAAAGATACATTTGGATCTATACCTTACAGTGTATGCATTATCTTTTTGTGTAAGAAAGGAAGGGAAATAAGAAAGCATATATTTATGTACGTAACTTTGTAAAATGAAGCTCTAGAAAAATCAGAAAAGGATAAAAATAGTTACCTATGGGGATTGAGGGGAAAGGACTGGAAGTGAGATTTCTTTAAATATATCTATCCATATAGTTTTATTTTTAATTGTGATGAAATACACATAACATAAAATTTACCATTTTAATCATTTTTAAGTGCATTGTTCAGGGGTGTGGAGTATATCCGCATTGTTGTGAATTCAATCTCCAAAAATCTTTTCTTCTGGCAAAATAAAAACTATAACCATTAGACAAAGACTTCCCATTCTCTCTTTTCCCCAGCCCTTGGCAAACACCATTGTACTTTTTCTCCCTATAAATGTGTCTACTCTGCGTACTCATGTGAGTAGAATCATACAGCATTTGTTTTTTCATGACTGACTTATTACACTTAATGTCCTTAAAATTTATTCATATTGCAGTATGTGTAAGAATTCCTTCCTTTTAAAAGCTGAATTAATATTCCATGTGTGTATGTACCACATTTGGTTTCTCCATTCATTCATTGATAGATACTTTAGACACTTGGGTTGCTTCCAGTTTTTGTCTATTGTGAATAATGCCTTTGAACATGGGTGTACAAATACCTGCTCAAGTCTTTGCTTTCAGTTCTTTTGGGTATATGCTTTCAACTTTGAACTCTATGCTATATATATATTTAGTTTTGGCGAGTGTGTTGGCTTGCATCTGTAATCCAGCGCTTTGAGAAGCTGAGTCAGGAGACTGGCTTGAGGTCAGGAGCTTGAGATCAGCCTGGGCGACATAGCAAGACTGCATCTCTACAAAAAAAATCAGAAATTAGCCAGACATGATACGTGCTTGTGCTCCTAGTTCAAAATACAGGAACCTATCAAATTGGTATCATAACCACACAGAGAAAAATAATTATTTCAAACTCTTTAGAGAAAAGCAAAAGGCAATTAATGAAAGATGAAATGTTGAGTGGAAGAATCATCAATATAAAACCACTAAGTGAAAAAAATGTTGTGGAACAGTTTATATTAATGTTGCCTAATATAACTCCACAGATTTTTTGGAAATGTCAAAGAGAAAGAAACTTTAGAAGGGAGAGATTTCATTGCTGCGGCCATAACCAACGATCAAACTTCCATCAGAATAACACACTTAACATTGTGTCCTCCAAGCATGAAATCAAAACCTATGGCATATTCCTGACAAAGTGTTGAGCCCTAAACTTCCAGTTTACAGAAACTATAAGAGCTAGAGGAACAAGTTAAATGATACTAAGAATAAACAATCAAATATATATGTAGACTGTGAAACATTCTACAAAACCTTTTTAATGCTATCAAAAGTCAATGTGACTTTAAAAAATGGAGGGGAAACGGTGGATGCTTTTAGAATAAAAGAGACTAAAGCGACATAATAACAAAATGTAATGCATACATATTGTTTTAAGACTGGTGTAAAAATCAGCCATAAAAAACAATTTTGCAACAAATGGGATATTTGAATCTCGACTGAGTATTGCATGATACTAGGGAAATATTGTTCATTTTTCTAGATCTGTGAATAGTATAAAGTTATATAAGAGAATGTTCTTAGTCTTACTTTTAGTATTTTGGAGTGAAGAGGCATGAAGTCATGACAGATAAAAAGATATTTTCAAATATGGCAAAATATGTTCGTGTCTAGGTAGTAGGTGTTGAATCTGAAGTGTTGACTCTATGATTGTTCATTGTACTATTCTTTTAGTATTTTCATCATTTCTGTATGTTTGAATTTTTTCATAATATACAGTCAAAAAAGTGAAAGATTAAATTTTGAGAATCAGTGCAAAAGGCATATGCCTATGTCTTGGCAGAGGCTCCACAGTGAAATTCCATGTCAGGGAATGTCCCAAGGTAGCCATGGAGTGGAGATTTGAGACCCCAAAAGTTAGTGCTTTTCCTAAAGAGAAAGAATTCAGTGACTGTGTTTTAATTTTAGGGCCCCAAGCAAAAGTTTTTAGAAAGGGACCTTTTAGCCTTTGCTAATTGTAAAAATTAATCAGTTCTCCAGGGGTGAGAAGGCTCCCTTCTTTCTGCACCCACCAACCCCTCCCTCCGCAGTGCTTATGCCTTAGGCAAGAATGAGACATTTTATAAAACTCAGAGAAGTGCTTAAAGAATATGATATGGTTACTTAGTAGTGATGTGTAGAGCACTGGCATAATTATGATCTCTAACATTTTCAAGGATGATTCATACTTTTTTGACTATTGAGTGAAATGGTTGTTTGAAATTGTTGAGAGAACAGACTCTGGAGTTAGATTGGCCAGATAAACACTGGACTCCCCATACTTAGTTACTGTGGGAAATGGAAACTGTCCCAACCATTTTCTGTACATGTAAATGAACACGATGAGAGTATCTACCTCATAGTTGTGTGAGAATGATGAAGATTGATAAATAATGCATGCAACATTGTTAGCACAGTCCCTAGCCAAGACTAGGTTCAAAAATGTTAATTATTGTTATAATTATTACTCCACTGAAGGGAAGTGAACACTTGTGAACAAATGGAAAGATAGAATTCTACGGAGTCTTCAGAACATCAATAGACAGCAATCAAATTTTGGCCACTGAGTAACTTAGATCAAGTTCACTGTGAATTTCAGCATAGTCCTGGCACTACCTGTCTATCTCCAGCGACCTGAGGGAAACGAGTTAAAACACTGTGGGGAGAGTTAAGAACCACAGCGTCCTTTGTCACCACAGAACAGTGACATTCTGTTTCACTAGCTTGGCATCTACAGAGTAAGCTGTTAACTCCTCTCGGTGGGAACTTTTAGTGCTTTTTCCCAGCAGGTGCCAAGATGTAAAACCATTGCTAAAATAACTGAATGATTGTTGGAAAATAGAAACTTTTCTTGAAGTTTTTTAAATTTCCATTTCTTGTTTAAGAGCTTATTTCAAATACTTTGGTGCTCCTGGCAGTTAATATGGCATTTGCTGTCGGGATTTCACTGATTATGCACCAAGCACTCAAAGACACCACTTTAGCTTCTGAAAGCTAAAAACTGTAAGTGGTCATTGGCACTCATACATTTCTGAGACTGGTGAAGTTTGTTTTTTGTTTTTTTTTTTTGAGTTGGAGTCTCACTTTGTCATCCAGACCGGAGTGCAGTGGCCGCTCCTGGCCACCGCAGCCTTGACCCACTGAGCTCCAGTGATCCTTCCGCCTCAGCCTTCCGAGTAGCTGGAACGACAGGCGCGCGCTACCACGCCCGGCTGATTTTTTTATTTATTGTAGAGATGAGGTCTCCCAGCCCAGGCGGGTCTCGAACCTGCGGGCTCAGGCAACCCACTCACCTCAGCTTCCCAAAGGCGCGGGATTACAGGCTGAGCCACCGAGCCCGGCTTAGTGAAGTTTTTTTTGTGGGGAAGGAGAATCAATTATTCAAAATTTTTTATTTTATATGTTATCTTGAAATATGAGACTCCCTTACTTGCCCATTAGTTTCTGCATCTCCGAAGATATCTTTGATAGATGATTACATCTATAGATGTCATGAATGATGATATAAGACTTTCCCTATCATGTAACACTTTTATAGAACACAATATCATTTTTTTCCCTTTTAAAAAAAATTTATTTATTCTTATTTTAAAGATGTGGGGTACAATTCAGGGTTAGGTATACAAATGTTCATATGTATGTACCCTTGTTGATGAGGTGTTCCCTCCACCCCGGGCAGATTCCTTCTACTGCAATCTTGCCCTATCCTCTCCTGGTAGTTTCCCACTACTGCCAATCCTTTTCTTATAGTATTATGATACTTGTTCAAGGTCAGCTTATAAGTAAGAACATGTGATACTCAGTTCTTTGTTTCTGTGATAGGTCACTCAGTATTATAGAATCTAAGTCCATCCAAGTTGCTGTGAAGTTCAAGATTTTGTCCTCTTTATGACTGCATAATATCCCATCATGTATAAGGAACCACATTGTTTTTTATCCAGTCCTTTTTCAATGAGCAGCATGATTGGTTTCATGTTTTTGCTATTGTGAACAATGCTGCATTAAACATACCTGTGCAGGTTTCTTTTTCTTTTTCTTTTTTTTTTTGAGTTGGAGTCTCACTCTGTTGCCCAGACTGGAGTGCAATGGCCGCTCCTGGCCACCGCAGCCTCGAGCTGCTGGGCTCCGGCGATCTTTCTACCTCAGCCTTCCAAGTAGCCGGAATTACAGGCATGCGCTACCACGCCCGGCTAATTTTTTTATTTTATTGTAGAGATGAGGTCTCGCCTGCCCGGGCGGGTCTCGAACCCTCGGACTCAGGCAATCCACTCACCTCAGCCTCCCAAAGGCGCGGGATTACAGGCTGAGCCACCGACCCAGCTGGGTTTCTTTTTCATAGAGTGATTTGAGTTCCTCTGGGTATATTCCCAGTAGGAGGATTGCGGAGTCATATCGAAGGTCGATTTTTAGATCTTTTAGGAATCACCAACTTGTTTTCCATAAAGGTTGTATTAGATGATGGCCATCCTGATTGGAGTTAGGTGATATCTCAGTGTGGCTTTAATTTGCATTTCTTTGATGACTAGTAAGGCTGAACATTTTTTCATGTATCTGTTGGCTGCTCATATATCTTCTTTTGAGAAGTGTCTAGTCATATCTTTTGCCCCCTTTGTAATGGTGCTGTTTAGAACACGATCTCTCTCTCTCTCTCTCTCTCTCTTTTTTTTTTTTTTTTTTTGAGAAAGCAGGATTTATTAAGGAGGCAGAAAATTTCCCACAGTGGGAGGGGACCTGAGGGGGTTGCCTAGAACACAATCTTTTAAGGAAAGTTTTGTACTACCAGGAATGGCACTTCTGTGATCCTCCGATTGGCAGGGACTGAATATAAATACAAATCAAAGAGGACTGCCTCTTCTTAACTATCTCCCTGAAGAAAACAGGGTTATCTGTGACAGAAACAACAAAAAATCTGCTTTCTTTTTTTTAAAACTGTGAAGAACACTAACATCAATGCAATCTAGTTGTAAAATTAGCTGTTAGGTTTGTATAAAATTCCATTGCTTTGCAACAGTTATAGGATGACAGACAGGCTTATCTGAAGATTCAGGCCTTGATTAAACAAGTGATGTCTGCATTGGTGTGAAGTGATATAATTTAAAGGCCAGTTGCAAGTTATATTGCATACAACTTTCTTTTTTCTGCCTTCCACATACAACTAGAAGGCTGTTGGTAACTCTTCTACTTCAAGAAGAGAAATAAAAATTATAAATGAGTCCATTATATAGTAGTTTTGGCCACAAATCCATTAATACCTATGCCAAAATAGATATAGAAGGTACTTAAGACTAGATTTTAAAACTTATTTTGAAGAAGGTTTTATGTATCTTGAAACTTTGGTCATATTAGATTTTAAAGTCTTGTGTTACAAATTAGAATGGGTTCGGCCAACTTCTCTTTATTTAAGCAACTGAAGGGTAAAGACCTTAAGACTCACAAGAACTTTGTTTGTTTTACTGTAAAAGACAAATAGACAACACAAAAAAGATACTTGTATATCAGATCTTGCTTTCTATATTGCTACTATACCTACCATAAAATACTTTTAAAAATTCTGCTAACTCAAGCCTGGAACTCTGTTTCCCAATATTTTGGGGTGATTATATTTTCATCACATAACTTTTGCCAACCTTTTTTCTTTGGGATTCCTACATGTCCTTTATTTTCAAAACTGCTGCTGGGTCTTGTAAATTACAGTTACAAGTCTAAACCTCTGCAACAATCGAGTTGCTGATGATTTAAAAGCTATAATGAGAAAATTCAGTTGAATCATCTCATTGGTGTTAAGAGAAAATCTATACTCAATGTCTACCATTTTGGTCAATAAATGCATTTGAACTGATGGTGGCAGGTCAATTCTATGTACAAACAAGAATGTCACATAATGGTAACCTCTTCAGAGTTTTCAACTCCATATTTCTATAGACTGTGGTGAGGACTGGGTTCAACATCCAATCTAGAATATTGGCAAAATCAGACTTGAGATGGAGTCCCATGTACGTGCACACATTCTTTTCTGTCCCCCTCCCAAAAACCATATTGGTGCTCTGTAAGATATTTAAGCCCTTCACATATTTGCACCGGAGAGTTAGTTATACATGCTTGCAATTCATCTTTTGCCAACCTTTTTTCTTTGGGATTCCTACATGTGGAACCATGAGTTCAGGAATCAAAAGAGTAACATAGAGCGTAATGCACCAGGTAGGACTGCAATACAGGGATTATCTTTCACAGATAATTGCAGATAAAGCAAAATATGGTATTCTCCATAAATTTCTCAATCTACTTCAGCCATTCTGAACAAATTGAGTCATAGCATTAACTTTTAATTTTAAGCCTTTTTAAAACACTGTCTTATACTGGCAAAGCTCAGGATTGGTTCCTGAATGATATCTATTCCTCCAAGAGCAAGAAACAAAATTGTTCTTATGTTTGTACAATTGTTTAGCATACCTATTTAATTGTTAGTCTTTCCTAGCCCTGGAGGGTCACAGAGAAGTAGATGTGGCAGTCAGTCTTCTCTGATATTGTTAAATGGTCCTCAGGATGTTCTAATGAGAAATGTTGCTGGTATTTTTCAACCCAGTCCAGGTTTCTACTTTTGTCTGCCACGGGGTTAACCAGTTCCAAGTGGCCCTGAAGTGATTGTGATGTTCCCAATGTGACTACACAGCTACTAATAGAACTCTCACCCAAAGACCTTCACACAAGTGTTGTTATACGCTTAGAAATTTGTGTTATTTTTATAGTACAAATGGTTCACAGTCATGTAAAAAAAATTAAGTAATTTTGATAAGCAAACAGAAAGTATCTCTTAAAAGTCTATCATCTATCATTCAGGCCAGGCTAGATGGCTCAGCCTGTAATCCCAGCGCTTTGGGAGGCCGAAGTGAGTGGATTGCCTGAGCCTGCAGGTTTGAGACCCGCCTGGGCAACTTGGCAAGACCTCATCTCTACAATAAGTTAAAAAAAAAAAAGTAGCCGGGTATGGTGGTGTGCATCTGTAGTTCCAGCTACTTGGAAGGCTGAGGCGGAAGGATCGCCGGAGCCCAGCAGGTTGAGGTTGTGGTGGCCAGGAGTGTACTACTGCACTCCAGTCTAGGTGATAGAGTGAGACTCCAACTCAAAAAAACCCCAAAAACAAAACAAAAAAAGTCTATCAGCCAGAAATTGCTATTGTAAACATTTTGTTATATATCCTTCCAAGCTTTTCCAAATATTTTTATTTTATTTTATTTGTTTTGTTTGAGTAAGGGTCTCACTCTGTTGCTCAGGTTGGAGTGCAGTGGCATGATCATGGCTCAGTGCAACCTCCTGGGCTCAGGAGGGCCTTCTGCCTCAGCCTCTTGAGTACCTCAGACAACAGGTACATGCCACCGCACCTGGTTTTTTGTTTTTTAATTTTGTAGAGACTAGGTCTTGCTATGTTGCTCAAGCTGGAGTCAACCACTCCTCCCACTTCAGTCTCCCAAAGTGCTGGGATTACGGGTATGAGCCATCACACCTGGCCTCCAAATCTTTAACTTATTTTTCTATCAACATTTCTATGAATATCTATAAACAAAAATAAATATTCATAATGATTCTTATGGCTATGTAACATTCCCTTAGGTCACAATTAATTACTAACGGCTAAAACATATTAGAGCTAATGGTCAAGTGACTAATCAACCAATATAAGGCTGTTTCCCTTAAAGAAGGTCAATTATTGTGCTTTCAGAGAAGTACTGTCCTACTTTCCTGCGAATCTTCCCAGTATTCATCACCATTCCTGCCTATCTGCCAGGACCTTCAGAAATTGGCTCCAGAAACTTTTGTAAAAATAGGACAATAAACAGATTAACAGGAGAAATGGCATATAAATTTACGAATATGAATCAGCATGGAAGTCATACAAAATAAGAGAATCAAAAGAGGGCCAAATGGTTGAGGCTTAAATACCCTCTATAGGGAAGAGAGAAATGGGAAAATATACAAAATTTTGTGGGTTAGCAAATGATTTTCAGGAAAATTAAATGAGCCCAAAGAACAAAAATGGCTGCGAATGAAGGTGAGGAGAGGAACTTCAATGAGAACAAAGGTTGTCTGACTATGCAGATAAAGTCTCCTAGGTAATCTTCTGGAACTGCCCTTAGAAGAATAGATGAAAAGTCTGTCTGGGGCTGACAACAATTTTAGTTATTTTCTTTCTTTGGTGATTAATATTTCCCAGTTATTTGATGAACTTCCTAGAAGAGGGTTGAAGACCTCTGCATTTCTTTTTTTGCTTGTTTTTGTTTGGTTGATTTTTTTTTTGAGTTGGAGTCTCACTCTGTCGCCCAGACTGGAGTGCAGTGGCCGCTCCCGGCCACCGCAGCCTGACCTG